>NC_081433.1:14038037-14200896 GCF_949786415.1 Peromyscus eremicus | reverse complement strand
TTGGACTCTACTTGGGCTGGATGGAGCTGCTGAGCACAATGCCTTTGTCCCCAAGGTGTGGAAGATAGTTCTCCAGACAGAGAGCCTGGCCTCACCTCAGGGTTTGTAACGTCCGTCTCATTTGGCAGATTTAGACATAGCAAGTGCCTGTGCATGAAGATATCTCCGGCTCTCTAGTCCTTGCACACTTGGGAGTTTGCCAAATGGGGACAACAGGCAGGCAGACCCCACAGGGTCACCATGACACTAAACCATAACAAATCTGGTCAGGAGAAGATTCTTACTCTAGCAAGTGAAGAGAGGAATGGAGCATGAAGCAAAAGAGAGCTATTGGACAAGGAAAAAAGAGTTTATCTAGAGGAAATTATCTCAGGTGGGTGCCCAAGAGGACAGAGAACATGTGTAACACCCTGGGGGAACTGAAGATATGAAACCAGAGGGGAGAGTACAGCAGGGGATACCCATACAGAGTTACCTGAGCTGCTCTTGGTTGGGGGCAAAAATCTACACAAAGATATGGCTCACAGAGCCCAGTAGGCTCAAGGCAGGCAAATCATTGAAGCCTGCCAGCCAGCAGGGAGATCCAAGCTGTTGAGCATCCAGTCAGTGTGAGACAGTGTCTCAAGCACATAAGTTCCAGATAAATACAAGCACTGAGATGCTACACTAGGTGTTGACATGAATAGCTATAAGACAGGAGCCAGGATGGAGAATCTGTAAGAGGGTTTCTAATGTCTTGGTATCCTAGGTGGATACTGAGTTGAAAGTGCAATGTAGGGGCAGGAAATGGTCTGACCTTGTAGGAAAAAATTGTATAGGAGCCCAGTAAGTAGGCATTGGCCCCCTGTCTTGACCAGTCATCTGGCCATTGTCTACCACTGGGATAACTTGTCATAGATTTCTGAATGTGTGTGTGTGTGTGTGTGTGTGTGTGTGTGTGTGTGTGTGTGTGTGAAGAGACCACCAGGCCTGCTGCTACTCCGTATTTTGAACGGTTTCTTGTTACAGGAGAGAATGGCTAATCTAGGGTAAGTGTAAGTTCACAAGTTCCAGGAAGCCTGAGCTTGACTCTGCAGAGTTTACTACCTTACAGTAGGTTTCTATGTGAATTTCTAGTTTAAGCCATCAGCTGCACAGCAATAGTTTGAAAGGGTGTGTACCTGGATATCTGGCCCAGACCTTCAGCCACACAGCAATACTTTGGAGGACAATGACTACAGATTGTCCTATTTCTCAACATTCTTAAGATCACAAGGTGGGTGTGGGTGTGCACAGTGTCTGTGTGGCACACTGATGAGGTAGGTCAAATGCCACTTGGCTGTGTGGATGGTTATTGAAGCTCAGGTAGTATGAAAAAAAAACCCATGTTCTCCCCACAAGATGAAAACTCTGCATAGGCATCATTTCTAGGACTATTTTATTGTTGAAACAGATAAGGTCCCACAATATGACAACTAGAACAATTTTGTACATTGAGTTTATTGAAGAGACTTCAGAGTCCATGGTGAGGGGAGGCTACTTGTTGGAGATGCAAGTCCAGCCACAAGAGGACTGTTCGGTGTTGCTGACATTTGGAAGGAAGCCCCACAGTTTCCAGTCATCTCCCTAGTTCATTGTGGGGAAGAACATACTGGTCCACTGGGATTCTTTTCACTTGTGAAGGGTGGGTCCATCACGTAATTTTCTGGAAGTATCTGGGCAGGGATGTGGCATGTTCTTGGCAGGTGGTGGCTCACTCCCCATCACTGTCCTCTGAAGTCGAGGAGATATGAAGGTCCTCATAGAGGACAGTCCTTGGGTGCCGGGAGTGTGCTCCCTCCTCATCACTGTCCTCTGATGTGGAGGACACCTGAAGGTCCTCATAGAGGACACTCTGTGGGAGCTGGGAATGTGCTCCCTCCTCATCACTGTCCTCTGATGTGGAGGACACCTGAAGGTCCTCATAGAGGACACTGTGTGGGAGCTGGGAGTGTGCTCCATCCCCTTTCTCCTGGGAGGTAAGAGTCTCAGGAGGAGATGTCTTCTTCTCACTGGGAAGATCCGGCTCCACAGTCACAAACCTGGCCGTCCACCGATCTCCATGGAGTCTGGTGAGGGTCATCCTCAGGGGTTGGCCTGCTACATGAGC
The DNA here is from genome assembly GCF_949786415.1 of Peromyscus eremicus. Taxonomy (NCBI): domain Eukaryota; kingdom Metazoa; phylum Chordata; class Mammalia; order Rodentia; family Cricetidae; genus Peromyscus; species Peromyscus eremicus. The sequence goes on along the minus strand of NC_081433.1, from coordinate 14,198,768 downwards.
AGCACATGGCTCCTGGGTCTGGATGCAAGGTGTGGCTGAGATCGGGGCAGCTGTCTTGCTACGCAGCAGTGCTTGTGGAGTCCCAGTGCTGGGCACCTGGGCTGCAACTTTCCTCCTCCTTTCAGGGGCCTCTTTTCTTCCACGGCTTTTGGCAGTGTTCTGGGACTGACTCCCTGGGGAGGAGGCCTTGCAAACAGTCCTTGTCTTGCAGTCCTCTGGTGGTTTTGAGAAAGCCAGCCTTGGTTTCTTTGGGGGATTCAGCCCAGGCTCTGTGGGGCCCTGTGGAGGTTTCTTTCCTGGGGCCCAGGGGCTGATGTTTGGGATGGGTGTGTCCTTGTGGAGGGCGGGGTGCTGCCTCAGTTTCTTGTCTCTCTCAGTCTGGCTTATGGTCCCTGGGTTCTGGAGAGCCTGGGCCCTGTGAGGATCCTGGTTCTCTTTCTCCTCCCGGGCTTCCAGAGGCTGTGGCACTAGGAGCCCAGAGCCACACCTGATGGGGCACCGCCTGCTCCTTGATCTGTGGCCAAAGGCCCCACAGTCTCTGCATTTCACCTGTGAGTGACAAAGGAGATATGAGTGAGTCCCAAAAGGGATCCGGGGACCTCTCCACCCTCAGGCCCTGTCAAGGTCCAAATGCCCTTCAATGTCCTCTCTCCAGAGAGGACACACACTACAGAGTGGCTTTCAACACCAACTCTGGTTTCTTTGTCCCTGCAGTGGTCAAGCATCCTCGAGAGAGGCAGGGGTGATGATAGTGAGCCCGCTCTCAGCCAGAGGACCACTCCTGTGGAAGAGGAGCTCACCTACTTCCCAGTCTCTCTCTTTAGGTCCCTGGGCCTGCCTGTCTGCTATGGTCAGGATCACAGATCAACGGGAGAGATGGAAGAGGACCAGGGCTGGAGACCCCACATGACCGACAGACATCCGGATAACTGACTGCAGTTGGAAGTACCGATTCAGGCCATAGCACTCAGCCAATGGACGCCACAGGGTGCCCAAATAGAGACAAATCAAATATAAACGAAGAAAAACAAATTCATCCAAACAAACACGCAAAGGAAATATAAACCGATATGAGATCAACCAGTAAAGTATCAACCAAGACTTAATCCTTCCAAGTCCATAGTTCTGGGACAGCCCCTAAATGGACTACACTTGTCCTTGCTTAGGAACTACTGCTTTTTGTTCAATGAAGTATGTCAAGCCAGAATATGGTGTCTGTGCTTCACAGCTCAGCCTGAGATAGGCTCAGCGATCCAGCGGGATAGGGAGCAGCCCGCACATACTCTGCCAGGCTGCTAATAGAATACCTTTCCCCTGGCTTAAAGCCAGGTGTGAACAGTCTTCTCTGGTGGATACCCCAGAGCACAAAGATTCTGTCCCAAAGCCCAAAGTCATGTCTCACCTAGACTCAGTGACTGCTGACACTTATAAAACTCCACTTACCCTGGGATTCTCCTCCTCCGGTGGGGGAACATTCAGAGCCATGGGCCCTCTTGGCTTCCTCTGGCCTCTTTGGGCTGGAATGGCTCTTGGGTCCCGAATCAGCATGTGTGTCTCCTGACTTGTGGCTGAGCGTGAGTCAATCATCCGGAGCTGTTGGCTTGGATTTGCTGAATGGAAGCAAAGGAAAGAGCTTTAGCCAATGCAACGAAACTTGACGACATCACAAAAATATGGGGCTGCTGGTGGCCATCACACAATGATCCCCTTTCTGTGTTTTGACCTCCCAAGCTCATTCAAATAGACGGGGATGTCGGTCCTGCAAGTTGAAACATTCTTGGCCCGTTTCCTCTTCAGAATGATGAATGCCGTCCAAAGCTGTTCAAGAATGTCATTCAATAGATAGAGCGACCCCTACACACCATAATTCCTAAGGCAAACCCCACGTGCATCCCATCACACTCCTCTGTTTCTAAGCAATCACCTCAAGAAAAATCCGGTAAGGACTCCCACCTGAGATCTTGCTGTCTCCCCGTGGTCTATCCAGCAGGTTCTGTGAGCTGTGGGCACTCCAGGCAGGAGCTGCTTTCAGGAGGCTGGCTCAAGCGGGACTGAGAAGAAACGGCTTCTGCGGTCGCTTATATGGTCTCAAGGGAAGGCCTGTAATCCAATCCCATGAGCACATTGGGAGGTAATCTGGAATGTGAGGCATGAAGACGGACACACCCTTTAATCCGGATCTTCCCAGGGCAAGCCACTCTTGTAAAGTGGGCTGGAAGCCTGCATGGCTTTGTTAGTGAGTGGGTCTGGGAGGCTGCAGAACCACGGACAGAGCCTTCCAGGGCAAATTCCACTTCAAACCCAGCAGCACCTGGAAGCCAGGGCCCAACCCATCCATCTACAGGAAAGCACTTCAACTCAGTGAAGCAGTACGCCGTGTGGATGGCCAACCCGGTCAAGGCCTTTGGGTGGCTGTGGTTTACACAGACTTGTCTTTAGACATTCCACATTCTATGCATGGAGAGAAGTTGGAAATCTGTGCGGCTAGCCCGTGCACACCAAACCTTCATTCTGGCCACCTTGACATCTCATTCTTGTGATCTAATCCAAATAGAAATGCATGGAGATACTTCTCAACCTCCAAATGACCTTCAACCTACAATCTCTTTTCTAAGTGTGTATCATTACAGAGGTGGACTTGGCATCAGATCAAGTCACCAGCCAAGCACATTCAAAAAGGAGCGATGCCCACCAAGAATTCTCTCAGGACTCATAGTATCGTTTTTTTGGAGTGCCATCTGCTGGGGAAACATAGTGAGAATCCAAGTGTCCGAGAGAGCAGCCCTGGGAGCAGAGTGTGGACACATGGAGAGAGTGACACAAACACACACATAGAAGAACACTCAAAGAGAGAGAGAGAGAGAGAGAGAGAGAGAGAGAGAGAGAGAGAGAGAGACAGAGACAGAGACAGAGAGACAGAGACAGAGAGATAGAGAAAGACAGAGAGACAGAGAGAGAGAAATAAAGACAGACAGACACACACACACACAGAGAGAGAGAGAGAGAGAGAGAGAGAGAGAGAGAGAGAGAGAGAGAGAGAGAGAGAGAGAAAGACAGAGAGACAGAGAGAGAAATAAAGACAGACACACACACACACACACACACAGAGAGAGAGAGAGAGAGAGAGAGAGAGAGAGAGAGAGAGAGAGAGAACCAAATCTGCTGCTACTCTGTATTTGAACACTCTCTTGTTTCAGGGAGAAAAGGGCTCATCTAGGGTAAGTGTAAGTGCACATCCTCCAGGAAAGCCTGAGCTCTAGTCCTCTGAGTTTCATTCCTTGTCCTATCTCTCAACATTTTTAAGATCCCAAGGTGGGTGTGGGTGTGCACAGTGTCTGTGTGGCACACTGATGAGGTAGGTCAAATGCCACTTGGCTGTGTGGATGGTTATTGAAGCTCAGGTAGTGTGAAAAAAAACCCATGTTCTCCCCACAAGATGAAAACTCTGCATAGGCATCATTTCTAGGACTATTTTATTGTTGAAACAGATAAGGTCCCACAATATGACAACTAGAACAATTTTGTACATTGAGTTTATTGAAGAGACTTCAGAGTCCATGGTGAGGGGAGGCTACTTGTTGGAGATGCAAGTCCAGCCACAAGAGGACTGTTCGGTGTTGCTGACATTTGGAAGGAAGCCCCACAGTTTCCAGTCATCTCCCTAGTTCATTGTGGGGAAGAACATACTGGTCCACTGGGATTCTTTTCACTTGTGAAGGGTGGGTCCATCACGTAATTTTCTGGAAGTATCTGGGCAGGGAGGTGGCATGTTCTTGGCAGGTGGTGGCTCACTCCCCATCACTGTCCTCTGAAGTCGAGGAGATATGAAGGTCCCCATAGAGGACAGTCCTTGGGTGCCGGGAGTGTGCTCCCTCCTCATCACTGTCCTCTGATGTGGAGGACACCTGAAGGTCCTCATAGAGGACACTCTGTGGGAGCTGGGAATGTGCTCCCTCCTCATCACTGTCCTCTGATGTGGAGGACACCTGAAGGTCCTCATAGAGGACACTGTGTGGGAGCTGGGAGTGTGCTCCATCCCCTTTCTCCTGGGAGGTAAGAGTCTCAGGAGGAGATGTCTTCTTCTCACTGGGAAGATCCGGCTCCACAGTCACAAACCTGGCCGTCCACCGATCTCCATGGAGTCTGGTGAGGGTCATCCTCAGGGGTTGGCCTGCTACATGAGCAGCACATGGCTCCTGGGTCTGGATGCAAGGTGTGGCTGAGATCGGGGCAGCTGTCTTGCTACGCAGCAGTGCTTGTGGAGTCCCAGTGCTGGGCACCTGGGCTGCAACTTTCCTCCTCCTTTCAGGGGCCTCTTTTCTTCCACGGCTTTTGGCAGTGTTCTGGGACTGACTCCCTGGGGAGGAGGCCTTGCAAACAGTCCTTGTCTTGCAGTCCTCTGGTGGTTTTGAGAAAGCCAGCCTTGGTTTCTTTGGGGGATTCAGCCCAGGCTCTGTGGGGCCCTGTGGAGGTTTCTTTCCTGGGGCCCAGGGGCTGATGTTTGGGATGGGTGTGTCCTTGTGGAGGGCGGGGTGCTGCCTCAGTTTCTTGTCTCTCTCAGTCTGGCTTATGGTCCCTGGGTTCTGGAGAGCCTGGGCCCTGTGAGGATCCTGGTTCTCTTTCTCCTCCCGGGCTTCCAGAGGCTGTGGCACTAGGAGCCCAGAGCCACACCTGATGGGGCACCGCCTGCTCCTTGATCTGTGGCCAAAGGCCCCACAGTCTCTGCATTTCACCTGTGAGTGACAAAGGAGATATGAGTGAGTCCCAAAAGGGATCCGGGGACCTCTCCACCCTCAGGCCCTGTCAAGGTCCAAATGCCCTTCAATGTCCTCTCTCCAGAGAGGACACACACTACAGAGTGGCTTTCAACACCAACTCTGGTTTCTTTGTCCCTGCAGTGGTCAAGCATCCTCGAGAGAGGCAGGGGTGATGATAGTGAGCCCGCTCTCAGCCAGAGGACCACTCCTGTGGAAGAGGAGCTCACCTACTTCCCAGTCTCTCTCTTTAGGTCCCTGGGCCTGCCTGTCTGCTATGGTCAGGATCACAGATCAACGGGAGAGATGGAAGAGGACCAGGGCTGGAGACCCCACATGACCGACAGACATCCGGATAACTGACTGCAGTTGGAAGTACCGATTCAGGCCATAGCACTCAGCCAATGGACGCCACAGGGTGCCCAAATAGAGACAAATCAAATATAAATGAAGAAAAACAAATTCATCCAAACAAACATGCAAAGGAAATATAAACCGATATGAGATCAACCAATCAAGTATCAACCAAGACTTAATCCTTCCAAGTCCATAGTTCTGGGACAGCCCCTAAATGGACTACACTTGTCCTTGCTTAGGACCTACTGCTTTTTGTTCAATGAAGTATGTCAAGCCAGAATATGGTGTCTGTGCTTCACAGCTCAGCCTGAGATAGGCTCAGCGATCCAGCGGGATAGGGAGCAGCCAGCACATACTCTGCCAGGCTGCTAATAGAATACCTTTCCCCTGGCTTAAAGCCAGATCTGAACAGTCTTCTCTGGTGGATACCCCAGAGCACAAAGATTCTGTCCCAAAGCCCAAAGTCATGTCTCACCTAGACTCAGTGACTGCTGACACTTATAAAACTCCACTTACCCTGGGATTCTCCTCCTCCGGTGAAGGAACATTCAGAGCCATGGGCCCTCTTGGCTTCCTCTGGCCTCTTTGGGCTGGAATGGCTCTTGGGTCCCGAATCAGCATGTGTGTCTCCTGACTCGTGGCTGAGCGTGAGTCAATCATCCGGAGCTGTTGGCTTGGATTTGCTGAATGGAAGCAAAGGAAAGAGCTTTAGCCAATGCAATGAAACTTGACGACATCACAAAAATATGGGGCTGCTGGTGGCCATCACACAATGATCCCCTTTCTGTGTTTTGACGTCCCAAGCGCATTCAAATAGACGGGGATGTCGGTCCTGCAAGTTGAAACATTCTTGGCCCGTTTCCTCTTCAGAATGATGAATGCCGTCCAAAGCTGTTCAAGAATGTCATTCAATAGATAGAGCGACCCCTACACACCATAATTCCTAAGGCAAACCCCACGTGCATCCCATCACACTCCTCTGTTTCTAAGCAATCACCTCAAGAAAAATCCGGTAAGGACTCCCACCTGAGATCTTGCTGTCTCCCTGTGGTCTATCCAGCAGGTTCTGTGAGCTGTGGGCACTCCAGGCAGGAGCTGCTTTCAGGAGGCTGGCTCAAGCGGGACTGAGAAGAAACGGCTTCTGCGGTCGCTTATATGGTCTCAAGGGAAGGCCTGTAATCCAATCCCATGAGCACATTGGGAGGTAATCCGGAATGTGAGGCATGAAGACGGACACACCCTTTAATCCGGATCTTCCCAGGGCAAGCCACTCTTGTAAAGTGGGCTGGAAGCCTGCATGGCTTTGTTAGTGAGTGGGTCTGGGAGGCTGCAGAACCACGGACAGAGCCTTCCAGGGCAAATTCCACTTCAAACCCAGCAGCACCTGGAAGCCAGGGCCCAACCCATCCATCTACAGGAAAGTACTTCAACTCAGTGAAGCAGTATGCCGTGTGGATGGCCAACCCGGTCAAGGCCTTTGGGTGGCTGTGGTTTACACAGACATGTCTTTAGACATTTCACATTCTTTGCATGGAGAGAAGTTGGAAATCTGTCCGGCTAGCCCGTGCACACCAAACCTTCATTCTGGCCACCTTGACATCTCATTCTTGTGATCTAATCCAAATAGATATGCATGGAGATACTTCTCAAACTCCAAATGACCTTCCACCTACAATCTCTTTTCTAAGTGTTTATCATTACATAGGTGGACTTGGCATCAGATCAAGTCATCAGCCAAGCACATTCAAAAAGGAGCGATGCCCACCAAGAATTCTCTCAGGACTCATAGTATCGTTTTTTTGGAGTGCCATCAGCTGGGGAAACATAGTGAGAATCTAAGTGTCCGAGAGAGCAGCCCTGGGAGCAGAGTGTGGACACATGGAGAGAGTGACACAAACACACATAGAAGAACACTCAGAGAGAGAGAGAGAGAGACAGACAGAGAGAGAGAGAGAGACAGAGAGAAAGACAGAGAGAGACAGAGAGAGAGACAGAGAGAGACAGAGATAGAAAGAGACAGAGAGACAGAGACAGAGAGAGACAGAGAGACAGAGAGACAGAGAGAGACAGAGAGAGATATATGAGGAATTGGACACTGGACACACTGTGGGAGCAACAACATAGGACTTGGAAGGTATGAAGACAGGTGGGAAAAGACGTCCACTCAATATGCATGTTTACAAAGACTAGACAATCAAGAAAGAAATGACTAGTGATTATCATTTGTTTGGCTCTCAAATCCAAGCCAGTGTTGCCTGGCATTCCCTTTGTGGTGCAGTCTGTCATAATCCTGTCAGAGTACTCCTGCCTCCTCCTCCAAAGAGGTAAGATGGATGTTTAGTCAGAAAACACTAAGTAAATGCTTCCTTTGTGTATGTCTCTGGAGTGAGTTCTCTTGTGGCTGATACTGACCTGAAGCTTGGACTCTACTTGGGCTGGATGGAGCTGCTGAGCACAATGCCTTTGTCCCCAAGGTGTGGAAGATAGTTCTCCAGACAGAGAGCCTGGCCTCACCTCAGGGTTTGTAACGTCCGTCTCATTTGGCAGATTTAGACATAGCAAGTGCCTGTGCATGAAGATATCTCCGGCTCTCTAGTCCTTGCACACTTGGGAGTTTGCCAAATGGGGACAACAGGCAGGCAGACCCCACAGGGTCACCATGACACTAAACCATAACAAATCTGGTCAGGAGAAGATTCTTACTCTAGCAAGTGAAGAGAGGAATGGAGCATGAAGCAAAAGAGAGCTATTGGACAAGGAAAAAAGAGTTTATCTAGAGGAAATTATCTCAGGTGGGTGCCCAAGAGGACAGAGAACATGTGTAACACCCTGGGGGAACTGAAGATATGAAACCAGAGGGGAGAGTACAGCAGGGGATACCCATACAGAGTTACCTGAGCTGCTCTTGGTTGGGGGCAAAAATCTACACAAAGATATGGCTCACAGAGCCCAGTAGGCTCAAGGCAGGCAAATCATTGAAGCCTGCCAGCCAGCAGGGAGATCCAAGCTGTTGAGCATCCAGTCAGTGTGAGACAGTGTCTCAAGCACATAAGTTCCAGATAAATACAAGCACTGAGATGCTACACTAGGTGTTGACATGAATAGCTATAAGACAGGAGCCAGGATGGAGAATCTGTAAGAGGGTTTCTAATGTCTTGGTATCCTAGGTGGATACTGAGTTGAAAGTGCAATGTAGGGGCAGGAAATGGTCTGACCTTGTAGGAAAAAATTGTATAGGAGCCCAGTAAGTAGGCATTGGCCCCCTGTCTTGACCAGTCATCTGGCCATTGTCTACCACTGGGATAACTTGTCATAGATTTCTGAATGTGTGTGTGTGTGTGTGTGTGTGTGTGTGTGTGTGTGTGTGAAGAGACCACCAGGCCTGCTGCTACTCCGTATTTTGAACGGTTTCTTGTTACAGGAGAGAATGGCTAATCTAGGGTAAGTGTAAGTTCACAAGTTCCAGGAAGCCTGAGCTTGACTCTGCAGAGTTTACTACCTTACAGTAGGTTTCTATGTGAATTTCTAGTTTAAGCCATCAGCTGCACAGCAATAGTTTGAAAGGGTGTGTACCTGGATATCTGGCCCAGACCTTCAGCCACACAGCAATACTTTGGAGGACAATGACTACAGATTGTCCTATTTCTCAACATTCTTAAGATCACAAGGTGGGTGTGGGTGTGCACAGTGTCTGTGTGGCACACTGATGAGGTAGGTCAAATGCCACTTGGCTGTGTGGATGGTTATTGAAGCTCAGGTAGTGTGAAAAAAAACCCATGTTCTCCCCACAAGATGAAAACTCTGCATAGGCATCATTTCTAGGACTATTTTATTGTTGAAACAGATAAGGTCCCACAATATGACAACTAGAACAATTTTGTACATTGAGTTTATTGAAGAGACTTCAGAGTCCATGGTGAGGGGAGGCTACTTGTTGGAGATGCAAGTCCAGCCACAAGAGGACTGTTCGGTGTTGCTGACATTTGGAAGGAAGCCCCACAGTTTCCAGTCATCTCCCTAGTTCATTGTGGGGAAGAACATACTGGTCCACTGGGATTCTTTTCACTTGTGAAGGGTGGGTCCATCACGTAATTTTCTGGAAGTATCTGGGCAGGGATGTGGCATGTTCTTGGCAGGTGGTGGCTCACTCCCCATCACTGTCCTCTGAAGTCGAGGAGATATGAAGGTCCTCATAGAGGACAGTCCTTGGGTGCCGGGAGTGTGCTCCCTCCTCATCACTGTCCTCTGATGTGGAGGACACCTGAAGGTCCTCATAGAGGACACTCTGTGGGAGCTGGGAATGTGCTCCCTCCTCATCACTGTCCTCTGATGTGGAGGACACCTGAAGGTCCTCATAGAGGACACTGTGTGGGAGCTGGGAGTGTGCTCCATCCCCTTTCTCCTGGGAGGTAAGAGTCTCAGGAGGAGATGTCTTCTTCTCACTGGGAAGATCCGGCTCCACAGTCACAAACCTGGCCGTCCACCGATCTCCATGGAGTCTGGTGAGGGTCATCCTCAGGGGTTGGCCTGCTACATGAGCAGCACATGGCTCCTGGGTCTGGATGCAAGGTGTGGCTGAGATCGGGGCAGCTGTCTTGCTACGCAGCAGTGCTTGTGGAGTCCCAGTGCTGGGCACCTGGGCTGCAACTTTCCTCCTCCTTTCAGGGGCCTCTTTTCTTCCACGGCTTTTGGCAGTGTTCTGGGACTGACTCCCTGGGGAGGAGGCCTTGCAAACAGTCCTTGTCTTGCAGTCCTCTGGTGGTTTTGAGAAAGCCAGCCTTGGTTTCTTTGGGGGATTCAGCCCAGGCTCTGTGGGGCCCTGTGGAGGTTTCTTTCCTGGGGCCCAGGGGCTGATGTTTGGGATGGGTGTGTCCTTGTGGAGGGCGGGGTGCTGCCTCAGTTTCTTGTCTCTCTCAGTCTGGCTTATGGTCCCTGGGTTCTGGAGAGCCTGGGCCCTGTGAGGATCCTGGTTCTCTTTCTCCTCCCGGGCTTCCAGAGGCTGTGGCACTAGGAGCCCAGAGCCACACCTGATGGGGCACCGCCTGCTCCTTGATCTGTGGCCAAAGGCCCCACAGTCTCTGCATTTCACCTGTGAGTGACAAAGGAGATATGAGTGAGTCCCAAAAGGGATCCGGGGACCTCTCCACCCTCAGGCCCTGTCAAGGTCCAAATGCCCTTCAATGTCCTCTCTCCAGAGAGGACACACACTACAGAGTGGCTTTCAACACCAACTCTGGTTTCTTTGTCCCTGCAGTGGTCAAGCATCCTCGAGAGAGGCAGGGGTGATGATAGTGAGCCCGCTCTCAGCCAGAGGACCACTCCTGTGGAAGAGGAGCTCACCTACTTCCCAGTCTCTCTCTTTAGGTCCCTGGGCCTGCCTGTCTGCTATGGTCAGGATCACAGATCAACGGGAGAGATGGAAGAGGACCAGGGCTGGAGACCCCACATGACCGACAGACATCCGGATAACTGACTGCAGTTGGAAGTACCGATTCAGGCCATAGCACTCAGCCAATGGACGCCACAGGGTGCCCAAATAGAGACAAATCAAATATAAATGAAGAAAAACAAATTCATCCAAACAAACATGCAAAGGAAATATAAACCGATATGAGATCAACCAATCAAGTATCAACCAAGACTTAATCCTTCCAAGTCCATAGTTCTGGGACAGCCCCTAAATGGACTACACTTGTCCTTGCTTAGGACCTACTGCTTTTTGTTCAATGAAGTATGTCAAGCCAGAATATGGTGTCTGTGCTTCACAGCTCAGCCTGAGATAGGCTCAGCGATCCAGCGGGATAGGGAGCAGCCCGCACATACTCTGCCAGGCTGCTAATAGAATACCTTTCCCCTGGCTTAAAGCCAGATCTGAACAGTCTTCTCTGGTGGATACCCCAGAGCACAAAGATTCTGTCCCAAAGCCCAAAGTCATGTCTCACCTAGACTCAGTGACTGCTGACACTTATAAAACTCCACTTACCCTGGGATTCTCCTCCTCCGGTGAGGGAACATTCAGAGCCATGGGCCCTCTTGGCTTCCTCTGGCCTCTTTGGGCTGGAATGGCTCTTGGGTCCCGAATCAGCATGTGTGTCTCCTGACTCGTGGCTGAGCGTGAGTCAATCATCCGGAGCTCTTGGCTTGGATTTGCTGGATGGAAGCAAAGGAAAGAGCTTTAGCCAATGCAATGAAACTTGACGACATCACAAAAACATGGGGCTGCTGGTGGCCATCACACAATGATCCCCTTTCTGTGTTTGGACCTCCCAAGCGCATTCAAATAGACGGGGATGTCGGTCCTGCAAGTTGAAACATTCTTGGCCCGTTTCCTCTTCAGAATGATGAATGCCGTCCAAAGCTGTTCAAGAATGTCATTCAATAGATAGAGCGACCCCTACACACCATAATTCCTAAGGCAAACCCCACGTGCATCCCATCACACTCCTCTGTTTCTAAGCAATCACCTCAAGAAAAATCCGGTAAGGACTCCCACCTGAGATCTTGCTGTCTCCCTGTGGTCTATCCAGCAGGTTCTGTGAGCTGTGGGCACTCCAGGCAGGAGCTGCTTTCAGGAGGCTGGCTCAAGCGGGACTGAGAAGAAATGGCTTCTGCGGTTGCTTATATGGTCTCAAGGGAAGGCCTGTAATCCAATCCCATGAGCACATTGGGAGGTAATCCGGAATGTGAGGCATGAAGACGGACACACCCTTTAATCCGGATCTTCCCAGGGCAAGCCACTCTTGTAAAGTGGGCTGGAAGCCTGCATGGCTTTGTTAGTGAGTGGGTCTGGGAGGCTGCAGAACCACGGACAGAGCCTTCCAGGGCAAATTCCACTTCAAACCCAGCAGCACCTGGAAGCCAGGGCCCAACCCATCCATCTACAGGAAAGTACTTCAACTCAGTGAAGCAGTATGCCGTGTGGATGGCCAACCCGGTCAAGGCCTTTGGGTGGCTGTGGTTTACACAGACATGTCTTTAGACATTTCACATTCTTTGCATGGAGAGAAGTTGGAAATCTGTCCGGCTAGCCCGTGCACACCAAACCTTCATTCTGGCCACCTTGACATCTCATTCTTGTGATCTAATCCAAATAGATATGCATGGAGATACTTCTCAAACTCCAAATGACCTTCCACCTACAATCTCTTTTCTAAGTGTTTATCATTACATAGGTGGACTTGGCATCAGATCAAGTCATCAGCCAAGCACATTCAAAAAGGAGCGATGCCCACCAAGAATTCTCTCAGGACTCATAGTATCGTTTTTTTGGAGTGCCATCAGCTGGGGAAACATAGTGAGAATCTAAGTGTCCGAGAGAGCAGCCCTGGGAGCAGAGTGTGGACACATGGAGAGAGTGACACAAACACACATAGAAGAACACTCAGAGAGAGAGAGAGAGACAGACAGAGAGAGAGAGAGAGACAGAGAGAAAGACAGAGAGAGACAGAGAGAGAGAGACAGAGAGAGACAGAGATAGAAAGAGACAGAGAGACAGAGACAGAGAGAGACAGAGAGACAGAGAGACAGAGAGAGACAGAGAGAGATATATGAGGAATTGGACACTGGACACACTGTGGGAGCAACAACATAGGACTTGGAAGGTATGAAGACAGGTGGGAAAAGACGTCCACTCAATATGCATGTTTACAAAGACTAGACAATCAAGAAAGAAATGACTAGTGATTATCATTTGTTTGGCTCTCAAATCCAAGCCAGTGTTGCCTGGCATTCCCTTTGTGGTGCAGTCTGTCATAATCCTGTCAGAGTACTCCTGCCTCCTCCTCCAAAGAGGTAAGATGGATGTTTAGTCAGAAAACACTAAGTAAATGCTTCCTTTGTGTATGTCTCTGGAGTGAGTTCTCTTGTGGCTGATACTGACCTGAAGCTTGGACTCTACTTGGGCTGGATGGAGCTGCTGAGCACAATGCCTTTGTCCCCAAGGTGTGGAAGATAGTTCTCCAGACAGAGAGCCTGGCCTCACCTCAGGGTTTGTAACGTCCGTCTCATTTGGCAGATTTAGACATAGCAAGTGCCTGTGCATGAAGATATCTCCGGCTCTCTAGTCCTTGCACACTTGGGAGTTTGCCAAATGGGGACAACAGGCAGGCAGACCCCACAGGGTCACCATGACACTAAACCATAACAAATCTGGTCAGGAGAAGATTCTTACTCTAGCAAGTGAAGAGAGGAATGGAGCATGAAGCAAAAGAGAGCTATTGGACAAGGAAAAAAGAGTTTATCTAGAGGAAATTATCTCAGGTGGGTGCCCAAGAGGACAGAGAACATGTGTAACACCCTGGGGGAACTGAAGATATGAAACCAGAGGGGAGAGTACAGCAGGGGATACCCATACAGAGTTACCTGAGCTGCTCTTGGTTGGGGGCAAAAATCTACACAAAGATATGGCTCACAGAGCCCAGTAGGCTCAAGGCAGGCAAATCATTGAAGCCTGCCAGCCAGCAGGGAGATCCAAGCTGTTGAGCATCCAGTCAGTGTGAGACAGTGTCTCAAGCACATAAGTTCCAGATAAATACAAGCACTGAGATGCTACACTAGGTGTTGACATGAATAGCTATAAGACAGGAGCCAGGATGGAGAATCTGTAAGAGGGTTTCTAATGTCTTGGTATCCTAGGTGGATACTGAGTTGAAAGTGCAATGTAGGGGCAGGAAATGGTCTGACCTTGTAGGAAAAAATTGTATAGGAGCCCAGTAAGTAGGCATTGGCCCCCTGTCTTGACCAGTCATCTGGCCATTGTCTACCACTGGGATAACTTGTCATAGATTTCTGAATGTGTGTGTGTGTGTGTGTGTGTGTGTGTGTGTGTGTGTGAAGAGACCACCAGGCCTGCTGCTACTCCGTATTTTGAACGGTTTCTTGTTACAGGAGAGAATGGCTAATCTAGGGTAAGTGTAAGTTCACAAGTTCCAGGAAGCCTGAGCTTGACTCTGCAGAGTTTACTACCTTACAGTAGGTTTCTATGTGAATTTCTAGTTTAAGCCATCAGCTGCACAGCAATAGTTTGAAAGGGTGTGTACCTGGATATCTGGCCCAGACCTTCAGCCACACAGCAATACTTTGGAGGACAATGACTACAGATTGTCCTATTTCTCAACATTCTTAAGATCACAAGGTGGGTGTGGGTGTGCACAGTGTCTGTGTGGCACACTGATGAGGTAGGTCAAATGCCACTTGGCTGTGTGGATGGTTATTGAAGCTCAGGTAGTGTGAAAAAAAACCCATGTTCTCCCCACAAGATGAAAACTCTGCATAGGCATCATTTCTAGGACTATTTTATTGTTGAAACAGATAAGGTCCCACAATATGACAACTAGAACAATTTTGTACATTGAGTTTATTGAAGAGACTTCAGAGTCCATGGTGAGGGGAGGCTACTTGTTGGAGATGCAAGTCCAGCCACAAGAGGACTGTTCGGTGTTGCTGACATTTGGAAGGAAGCCCCACAGTTTCCAGTCATCTCCCTAGTTCATTGTGGGGAAGAACATACTGGTCCACTGGGATTCTTTTCACTTGTGAAGGGTGGGTCCATCACGTAATTTTCTGGAAGTATCTGGGCAGGGATGTGGCATGTTCTTGGCAGGTGGTGGCTCACTCCCCATCACTGTCCTCTGAAGTCGAGGAGATATGAAGGTCCTCATAGAGGACAGTCCTTGGGTGCCGGGAGTGTGCTCCCTCCTCATCACTGTCCTCTGATGTGGAGGACACCTGAAGGTCCTCATAGAGGACACTCTGTGGGAGCTGGGAATGTGCTCCCTCCTCATCACTGTCCTCTGATGTGGAGGACACCTGAAGGTCCTCATAGAGGACACTGTGTGGGAGCTGGGAGTGTGCTCCATCCCCTTTCTCCTGGGAGGTAAGAGTCTCAGGAGGAGATGTCTTCTTCTCACTGGGAAGATCCGGCTCCACAGTCACAAACCTGGCCGTCCACCGATCTCCATGGAGTCTGGTGAGGGTCATCCTCAGGGGTTGGCCTGCTACATGAGCAGCACATGGCTCCTGGGTCTGGATGCAAGGTGTGGCTGAGATCGGGGCAGCTGTCTTGCTACGCAGCAGTGCTTGTGGAGTCCCAGTGCTGGGCACCTGGGCTGCAACTTTCCTCCTCCTTTCAGGGGCCTCTTTTCTTCCATGGCTTTTGGCAGTGTTCTGGGACTGACTCCCTGGGGAGGAGGCCTTGCAAACAGTCCTTGTCTTGCAGTCCTCTGGTGGTTTTGAGAAAGCCAGCCTTGGTTTCTTTGGGGGATTCAGCCCAGGCTCTGTGGGGCCCTGTGGAGGTTTCTTTCCTGGGGCCCAGGGGCTGATGTTTGGGATGGGTGTGTCCTTGTGGAGGGCGGGGTGCTGCCTCAGTTTCTTGTCTCTCTCAGTCTGGCTTATGGTCCCTGGGTTCTGGAGAGCCTGGGCCCTGTGAGGATCCTGGTTCTCTTTCTCCTCCCGGGCTTCCAGAGGCTGTGGCACTAGGAGCCCAGAGCCACACCTGATGGGGCACCGCCTGCTCCTTGATCTGTGGCCAAAGGCCCCACAGTCTCTGCATTTCACCTGTGAGTGACAAAGGAGATATGAGTGAGTCCCAAAAGGGATCCGGGGACCTCTCCACCCTCAGGCCCTGTCAAGGTCCAAATGCCCTTCAATGTCCTCTCTCCAGAGAGGACACACACTACAGAGTGGCTTTCAACACCAACTCTGGTTTCTTTGTCCCTGCAGTGGTCAAGCATCCTCGAGAGAGGCAGGGGTGATGATAGTGAGCCCGCTCTCAGCCAGAGGACCACTCCTGTGGAAGAGGAGCTCACCTACTTCCCAGTCTCTCTCTTTAGGTCCCTGGGCCTGCCTGTCTGCTATGGTCAGGATCACAGATCAACGGGAGAGATGGAAGAGGACCAGGGCTGGAGACCCCACATGACCGACAGACATCCGGATAACTGACTGCAGTTGGAAGTACCGATTCAGGCCATAGCACTCAGCCAATGGACGCCACAGGGTGCCCAAATAGAGACAAATCAAATATAAACGAAGAAAAACAAATTCATCCAAACAAACACGCAAAGGAAATATAAACCGATATGAGATCAACCAGTAAAGTATCAACCAAGACTTAATCCTTCCAAGTCCATAGTTCTGGGACAGCCCCTAAATGGACTACACTTGTCCTTGCTTAGGAACTACTGCTTTTTGTTCAATGAAGTATGTCAAGCCAGAATATGGTGTCTGTGCTTCACAGCTCAGCCTGAGATAGGCTCAGCGATCCAGCGGGATAGGGAGCAGCCCGCACATACTCTGCCAGGCTGCTAATAGAATACCTTTCCCCTGGCTTAAAGCCAGGTCTGAACAGTCTTCTCTGGTGGATACCCCAGAGCACAAAGATTCTGTCCCAAAGCCCAAAGTCATGTCTCACCTAGACTCAGTGACTGCTGACACTTATAAAACTCCACTTACCCTGGGATTCTCCTCCTCCGGTGGGGGAACATTCAGAGCCATGGGCCCTCTTGGCTTCCTCTGGCCTCTTTGGGCTGGAATGGCTCTTGGGTCCCGAATCAGCATGTGTGTCTCCTGACTTGTGGCTGAGCGTGAGTCAATCATCCGGAGCTGTTGGCTTGGATTTGCTGAATGGAAGCAAAGGAAAGAGCTTTAGCCAATGCAACGAAACTTGACGACATCACAAAAATATGGGGCTGCTGGTGGCCATCACACAATGATCCCCTTTCTGTGTTTTGACCTCCCAAGCTCATTCAAATAGACGGGGATGTCGGTCCTGCAAGTTGAAACATTCTTGGCCCGTTTCCTCTTCAGAATGATGAATGCCGTCCAAAGCTGTTCAAGAATGTCATTCAATAGATAGAGCGACCCCTACACACCATAATTCCTAAGGCAAACCCCACGTGCATCCCATCACACTCCTCTGTTTCTAAGCAATCACCTCAAGAAAAATCCGGTAAGGACTCCCACCTGAGATCTTGCTGTCTCCCCGTGGTCTATCCAGCAGGTTCTGTGAGCTGTGGGCACTCCAGGCAGGAGCTGCTTTCAGGAGGCTGGCTCAAGCGGGACTGAGAAGAAACGGCTTCTGCGGTCGCTTATATGGTCTCAAGGGAAGGCCTGTAATCCAATCCCATGAGCACATTGGGAGGTAATCTGGAATGTGAGGCATGAAGACGGACACACCCTTTAATCCGGATCTTCCCAGGGCAAGCCACTCTTGTAAAGTGGGCTGGAAGCCTGCATGGCTTTGTTAGTGAGTGGGTCTGGGAGGCTGCAGAACCACGGACAGAGCCTTCCAGGGCAAATTCCACTTCAAACCCAGCAGCACCTGGAAGCCAGGGCCCAACCCATCCATCTACAGGAAAGCACTTCAACTCAGTGAAGCAGTACGCCGTGTGGATGGCCAACCCGGTCAAGGCCTTTGGGTGGCTGTGGTTTACACAGACTTGTCTTTAGACATTCCACATTCTATGCATGGAGAGAAGTTGGAAATCTGTGCGGCTAGCCCGTGCACACCAAACCTTCATTCTGGCCACCTTGACATCTCATTCTTGTGATCTAATCCAAATAGAAATGCATGGAGATACTTCTCAACCTCCAAATGACCTTCAACCTACAATCTCTTTTCTAAGTGTGTATCATTACAGAGGTGGACTTGGCATCAGATCAAGTCACCAGCCAAGCACATTCAAAAAGGAGCGATGCCCACCAAGAATTCTCTCAGGACTCATAGTATCGTTTTTTTGGAGTGCCATCTGCTGGGGAAACATAGTGAGAATCCAAGTGTCCGAGAGAGCAGCCCTGGGAGCAGAGTGTGGACACATGGAGAGAGTGACACAAACACACACATAGAAGAACACTCAAGAGAGAGAGAGAGAGAGAGAGAGAGAGAGAGAGAGAGAGAGAGAGAGAGACAGAGACAGAGACAGAGAGACAGAGAGATAGAGAAAGACAGAGAGACAGAGAGAGAGAAATAAAGACAGACAGACACACACACACACAGAGAGAGAGAGAGAGAGAGAGAGAGAGAGAGAGAGAGAGAGAAAGACAGAGAGACAGAGAGAGAAATAAAGACAGACACACACACACACACACACACAGAGAGAGAGAGAGAGAGAGAGAGAGAGAGAGAGAGAGAGAGAGAACCAAATCTGCTGCTACTCTGTATTTGAACACTCTCTTGTTTCAGGGAGAAAAGGGCTCATCTAGGGTAAGTGTAAGTGCACATCCTCCAGGAAAGCCTGAGCTCTAGTCCTCTGAGTTTCATTCCTTGTCCTATCTCTCAACATTTTTAAGATCCCAAGGTGGGTGTGGGTGTGCACAGTGTCTGTGTGGCACACTGATGAGGTAGGTCAAATGCCACTTGGCTGTGTGGATGGTTATTGAAGCTCAGGTAGTGTGAAAAAAAACCCATGTTCTCCCCACAAGATGAAAACTCTGCATAGGCATCATTTCTAGGACTATTTTATTGTTGAAACAGATAAGGTCCCACAATATGACAACTAGAACAATTTTGTACATTGAGTTTATTGAAGAGACTTCAGAGTCCATGGTGAGGGGAGGCTACTTGTTGGAGATGCAAGTCCAGCCACAAGAGGACTGTTCGGTGTTGCTGACATTTGGAAGGAAGCCCCACAGTTTCCAGTCATCTCCCTAGTTCATTGTGGGGAAGAACATACTGGTCCACTGGGATTCTTTTCACTTGTGAAGGGTGGGTCCATCACGTAATTTTCTGGAAGTATCTGGGCAGGGAGGTGGCATGTTCTTGGCAGGTGGTGGCTCACTCCCCATCACTGTCCTCTGAAGTCGAGGAGATATGAAGGTCCTCATAGAGGACAGTCCTTGGGTGCCGGGAGTGTGCTCCCTCCTCATCACTGTCCTCTGATGTGGAGGACACCTGAAGGTCCTCATAGAGGACACTCTGTGGGAGCTGGGAATGTGCTCCCTCCTCATCACTGTCCTCTGATGTGGAGGACACCTGAAGGTCCTCATAGAGGACACTGTGTGGGAGCTGGGAGTGTGCTCCATCCCCTTTCTCCTGGGAGGTAAGAGTCTCAGGAGGAGATGTCTTCTTCTCACTGGGAAGATCCGGCTCCACAGTCACAAACCTGGCCGTCCACCGATCTCCATGGAGTCTGGTGAGGGTCATCCTCAGGGGTTGGCCTGCTACATGAGCAGCACATGGCTCCTGGGTCTGGATGCAAGGTGTGGCTGAGATCGGGGCAGCTGTCTTGCTACGCAGCAGTGCTTGTGGAGTCCCAGTGCTGGGCACCTGGGCTGCAACTTTCCTCCTCCTTTCAGGGGCCTCTTTTCTTCCACGGCTTTTGGCAGTGTTCTGGGACTGACTCCCTGGGGAGGAGGCCTTGCAAACAGTCCTTGTCTTGCAGTCCTCTGGTGGTTTTGAGAAAGCCAGCCTTGGTTTCTTTGGGGGATTCAGCCCAGGCTGTGTGGGGCCCTGTGGAGGTTTCTTTCCTGGGGCCCAGGGGCTGATGTTTGGGATGGGTGTGTCCTTGTGGAGGGCGGGGTGCTGCCTCAGTTTCTTGTCTCTCTCAGTCTGGCTTATGGTCCCTGGGTTCTGGAGAGCCTGGGCCCTGTGAGGATCCTGGTTCTCTTTCTCCTCCCGGGCTTCCAGAGGCTGTGGCACTAGGAGCCCAGAGCCACACCTGATGGGGCACCGCCTGCTCCTTGATCTGTGGCCAAAGGCCCCACAGTCTCTGCATTTCACCTGTGAGTGACAAAGGAGATATGAGTGAGTCCCAAAAGGGATCCGGGGACCTCTCCACCCTCAGGCCCTGTCAAGGTCCAAATGCCCTTCAATGTCCTCTCTCCAGAGAGGACACACACTACAGAGTGGCTTTCAACACCAACTCTGGTTTCTTTGTCCCTGCAGTGGTCAAGCATCCTCGAGAGAGGCAGGGGTGATGATAGTGAGCCCGCTCTCAGCCAGAGGACCACTCCTGTGGAAGAGGAGCTCACCTACTTCCCAGTCTCTCTCTTTAGGTCCCTGGGCCTGCCTGTCTGCTATGGTCAGGATCACAGATCAACGGGAGAGATGGAAGAGGACCAGGGCTGGAGACCCCACATGACCGACAGACATCCGGATAACTGACTGCAGTTGGAAGTACCGATTCAGGCCATAGCACTCAGCCAATGGACGCCACAGGGTGCCCAAATAGAGACAAATCAAATATAAACGAAGAAAAACAAATTCATCCAAACAAACACGCAAAGGAAATATAAACCGATATGAGATCAACCAGTAAAGTATCAACCAAGACTTAATCCTTCCAAGTCCATAGTTCTGGGACAGCCCCTAAATGGACTACACTTGTCCTTGCTTAGGAACTACTGCTTTTTGTTCAATGAAGTATGTCAAGCCAGAATATGGTGTCTGTGCTTCACAGCTCAGCCTGAGATAGGCTCAGCGATCCAGCGGGATAGGGAGCAGCCCGCACATACTCTGCCAGGCTGCTAATAGAATACCTTTCCCCTGGCTTAAAGCCAGGTCTGAACAGTCTTCTCTGGTGGATACCCCAGAGCACAAAGATTCTGTCCCAAAGCCCAAAGTCATGTCTCACCTAGACTCAGTGACTGCTGACACTTATAAAACTCCACTTACCCTGGGATTCTCCTCCTCCGGTGGGGGAACATTCAGAGCCATGGGCCCTCTTGGCTTCCTCTGGCCTCTTTGGGCTGGAATGGCTCTTGGGTCCCGAATCAGCATGTGTGTCTCCTGACTTGTGGCTGAGCGTGAGTCAATCATCCGGAGCTGTTGGCTTGGATTTGCTGAATGGAAGCAAAGGAAAGAGCTTTAGCCAATGCAACGAAACTTGACGACATCACAAAAATATGGGGCTGCTGGTGGCCATCACACAATGATCCCCTTTCTGTGTTTTGACCTCCCAAGCTCATTCAAATAGACGGGGATGTCGGTCCTGCAAGTTGAAACATTCTTGGCCCGTTTCCTCTTCAGAATGATGAATGCCGTCCAAAGCTGTTCAAGAATGTCATTCAATAGATAGAGCGACCCCTACACACCATAATTCCTAAGGCAAACCCCACGTGCATCCCATCACACTCCTCTGTTTCTAAGCAATCACCTCAAGAAAAATCCGGTAAGGACTCCCACCTGAGATCTTGCTGTCTCCCCGTGGTCTATCCAGCAGGTTCTGTGAGCTGTGGGCACTCCAGGCAGGAGCTGCTTTCAGGAGGCTGGCTCAAGCGGGACTGAGAAGAAACGGCTTCTGCGGTTGCTTATATGGTCTCAAGGGAAGGCCTGTAATCCAATCCCATGAGCACATTGGGAGGTAATCTGGAATGTGAGGCATGAAGACGGACACACCCTTTAATCCGGATCTTCCCAGGGCAAGCCACTCTTGTAAAGTGGGCTGGAAGCCTGCATGGCTTTGTTAGTGAGTGGGTCTGGGAGGCTGCAGAACCACGGACAGAGCCTTCCAGGGCAAATTCCACTTCAAACCCAGCAGCACCTGGAAGCCAGGGCCCAACCCATCCATCTACAGGAAAGCACTTCAACTCAGTGAAGCAGTACGCCGTGTGGATGGCCAACCCGGTCAAGGCCTTTGGGTGGCTGTGGTTTACACAGACTTGTCTTTAGACATTCCACATTCTATGCATGGAGAGAAGTTGGAAATCTGTGCGGCTAGCCCGTGCACACCAAACCTTCATTCTGGCCACCTTGACATCTCATTCTTGTGATCTAATCCAAATAGAAATGCATGGAGATACTTCTCAACCTCCAAATGACCTTCAACCTACAATCTCTTTTCTAAGTGTGTATCATTACAGAGGTGGACTTGGCATCAGATCAAGTCACCAGCCAAGCACATTCAAAAAGGAGCGATGCCCACCAAGAATTCTCTCAGGACTCATAGTATCGTTTTTTTGGAGTGCCATCCGCTGGGGAAACATAGTGAGAATCTAAGTGCCCGAGAGAGCAGCCCTGGGAGCAGAGTGTGGACACATGGAGAGAGTGACACAAACACACACATAGAAGAACACTCAAAGAGAGAGAGAGAGAGAGAGAGAGAGAGAGAGAGAGAGAGAGACAGAGACAGAGACAGAGAGACAGAGACAGAGAGATAGAGAAAGACAGAGAGACAGAGAGAGAGAAATAAAGACAGACAGACACACACACACACACACACACAGAGAGAGAGAGAGAGAGAGAGAGAGAGAGAAAGACAGAGAGACAGAGAGAGAAATAAAGACAGACACACACACACACACACACACACAGAGAGAGAGAGAGAGAGAGAGAGAGAGAGAGAGAGAGAGAACCAAATCTGCTGCTACTCTGTATTTGAACACTCTCTTGTTTCAGGGAGAAAAGGGCTCATCTAGGGTAAGTGTAAGTGCACATCCTCCAGGAAAGCCTGAGCTCTAGTCCTCTGAGTTTCATTCCTTGTCCTATCTCTCAACATTTTTAAGATCCCAAGGTGGGTGTGGGTGTGCACAGTGTCTGTGTGGCACACTGATGAGGTAGGTCAAATGCCACTTGGCTGTGTGGATGGTTATTGAAGCTCAGGTAGTGTGAAAAAAAACCCATGTTCTCCCCACAAGATGAAAACTCTGCATAGGCATCATTTCTAGGACTATTTTATTGTTGAAACAGATAAGGTCCCACAATATGACAACTAGAACAATTTTGTCCATTGAGTTTATTGAAGAGACTTCAGAGTCCATGGTGAGGGGAGGCTACTTGTTGGAGATGCAAGTCCAGCCACAAGAGGACTGTTCGGTGTTGCTGACATTTGGAAGGAAGCCCCACAGTTTCCAGTCATCTCCCTAGTTCATTGTGGGGAAGAACATACTGGTCCACTGGGATTCTTTTCACTTGTGAAGGGTGGGTCCATCACGTAATTTTCTGGAAGTATCTGGGCAGGGATGTGGCATGTTCTTGGCAGGTGGTGGCTCACTCCCCATCACTGTCCTCTGAAGTCGAGGAGATATGAAGGTCCTCATAGAGGACAGTCCTTGGGTGCCAGGAGTGTGCTCCCTCCTCATCACTGTCCTCTGATGTGGAGGACACCTGAAGGTCCTCATAGAGGACACTATGTGGGAGCTGGGAGTGTGCTCCCTCCTCATCACTGTCCTCTGATGTGGAGGACACCTGAAGGTCCTCATAGAGGACACTGTGTGGGAGCTGGGAGTGTGCTCCATCCCCTTTCTCCTGGGAGGTAAGAGTCTCAGGAGGAGATGTCTTCTTCTCACTGGGAAGATCCGGCTCCACAGTCACAAACCTGGCTGTCCACCGATCTCCATGGAGTCTGGTGAGGGTCATCCTCAGGGGTTGGCCTGCTACATGAGCAGCACATGGCTCCTGGGTCTGGATGCAAGGTGTGGCTGAGATCGGGGCAGCTGTCTTGCTACGCAGCAGTGCTTGTGGAGTCCCAGTGCTGGGCACCTGGGCTGCAACTTTCCTCCTCCTTTCAGGGGCCTCTTTTCTTCCATGGCTTTTGGCAGTGTTCTGGGACTGACTCCCTGGGGAGGAGGCCTTGCAAACAGTCCTTGTCTTGCAGTCCTCTGGTGGTTTTGAGAAAGCCAGCCTTGGTTTCTTTGGGGGATTCAGCCCAGGCTCTGTGGGGCCCTGTGGAGGTTTCTTTCCTGGGGCCCAGGGGCTGATGTTTGGGATGGGTGTGTCCTTGTGGAGGGCGGGGTGCTGCCTCAGTTTCTTGTCTCTCTCAGTCTGGCTTATGGTCCCTGGGTTCTGGAGAGCCTGGTCCCTGTGAGGATCCTGGTTCTCTTTCTCCTCCCGGGCTTCCAGAGGCTGTGGCACTAGGAGCCCAGAGCCACACCTGATGGGGCACCGCCTGCTCCTTGATCTGTGGCCAAAGGCCCCACAGTCTCTGCATTTCACCTGTGAGTGACAAAGGAGATATGAGTGAGTCCCAAAAGGGATCCGGGGACCTCTCCACCCTCAGGCCCTGTCAAGGTCCAAATGCCCTTCAATGTCCTCTCTCCAGAGAGGACACACACTACAGAGTGGCTTTCAACACCAACTCTGGTTTCTTTGTCCCTGCAGTGGTCAAGCATCCTCGAGAGAGGCAGGGGTGATGATAGTGAGCCCGCTCTCAGCCAGAGGACCACTCCTGTGGAAGAGGAGCTCACCTACTTCCCAGTCTCTCTCTTTAGGTCCCTGGGCCTGCCTGTCTGCTATGGTCAGGATCACAGATCAACGGGAGAGATGGAAGAGGACCAGGGCTGGAGACCCCACATGACCGACAGACATCTGGATAACTGACTGCAGTTGGAAGTACCGATTCAGGCCATAGCACTCAGCCAATGGACGCCACAGGGTGCCCAAATAGAGACAAATCAAATATAAACGAAGAAAAACAAATTCATCCAAACAAACATGCAAATGAAATATAAACCGATATGAGAGATCAACCAATCAAGTATCAACCAAGACTTAATCCTTCCAAGTCCATAGTTCTGGGACAGCCCCTAAATGGACTACACTTGTCCTTGCTTAGGAACTACTGCTTTTTGTTCAATGAAGTATGTCAAGCCAGAATATGGTGTCTGTGCTTCACAGCTCAGCCTGAGATAGGCTCAGCGATCCAGCGGGATAGGGAGCAGCCGGCACATACTCTGCCAGGCTGCTAATAGAATACCTTTCCCCTGGCTTAAAGCCAGGTCTGAACAGTCTTCTCTGGTGGATACCCCAGAGCACAAAGATTCTGTCCCAAAGCCCAAAGTCATGTCTCACCTAGACTCAGTGACTGCTGACACTTATAAAACTCCACTTACCCTGGGATTCTCCTCCTCCGGTGGGGGAACATTCAGAGCCATGGGCCCTCTTGGCTTCCTCTGGCCTCTTTGGGCTGGAATGGCTCTTGGGTCCCGAATCAGCATGTGTGTCTCCTGACTCGTGGCTGAGCGTGAGTCAATCATCCGGAGCTGTTGGCTTGGATTTGCTGAATGGAAGCAAAGGAAAGAGCTTTAGCCAATGCAACGAAACTTGACGACATCACAAAAATATGGGGCTGCTGGTGGCCATCACACAATGATCCCCTTTCTGTGTTTTGACGTCCCAAGCGCATTCAAATAGACGGGGATGTCGGTCCTGCAAGTTGAAACATTCTTGGCCCGTTTCCTCTTCAGAATGATGAATGCCGTCCAAAGCTGTTCAAGAATGTCATTCAATAGATAGAGCGACCCCTACACACCATAATTCCTAAGGCAAACCCCACGTGCATCCCATCACACTCCTCTGTTTCTAAGCAATCACCTCAAGAAAAATCCGGTAAGGACTCCCACCTGAGATCTTGCTGTCTCCCCGTGGTCTATCCAGCAGGTTCTGTGAGCTGTGGGCACTCCAGGCAGGAGCTGCTTTCAGGAGGCTGGCTCAAGCGGGACTGAGAAGAAACGGCTTCTGCGGTCGCTTATATGGTCTCAAGGGAAGGCCTGTAATCCAATCCCATGAGCACATTGGGAGGTAATCTGGAATGGGAGGCATGAAGACGGACACACCCTTTAATCCGGATCTTCCCAGGGCAAGCCACTCTTGTAAAGTGGGCTGGAAGCCTGCATGGCTTTGTTAGTGAGTGGGTCTGGGAGGCTGCAGAACCACGGACAGAGCCTTCCAGGGCAAATTCCACTTCAAACCCAGAAGCACCTGGAAGCCAGGGCCCAACCCATCCATCTACAGGAAAGTACTTCAACTCAGTGAAGCAGTACGCCGTGTGGATGGCCAACCCGGTCAAGGCCTTTGGGTGGCTGTGGTTTACACAGACTTGTCTTTAGACATTCCACATTCTATGCATGGAGAGAAGTTGGAAATCTGTGCGGCTAGCCCGTGCACACCAAACCTTCATTCTGGCCACCTTGACATCTCATTCTTGTGATCTAATCCAAATAGAAATGCATGGAGATACTTCTCAACCTCCAAATGACCTTCAACCTACAATCTCTTTTCTAAGTGTGTATCATTACAGAGGTGGACTTGGCATCAGATCAAGTCACCAGCCAAGCACATTCAAAAAGGAGCGATGCCCACCAAGAATTCTCTCAGGACTCATAGTATCGTTTTTTTGGAGTGCCATCCGCTGGGGAAACATAGTGAGAATCTAAGTGTCCGAGAGAGCAGCCCTGGGAGCAGAGTGTGGACACATGGAGAGAGTGACACAAACACACACATAGAAGAACACTCAAAGAGAGAGAGAGAGAGAGAGAGAGAGAGAGAGAGAGAGAGAGAGAGAGACACAGAGACAGAGAGATAGAGAAAGACAGAGAGACAGAGAGAGAGAAATAAAGACAGACACACACACACACACACACACAGAGAGAGAGAGAGAGAAAGACAGAGAGACAGAGAGAGAGAAATAAAGACAGAGACACACACACACACACACAGAGAGAGAGAGAGAGAGAGAGAGAGAGAGAGAGAGAGAGAGAGAGAGAGAGAGAGAAAGAGAGAGAGAGAACCAAATCTGCTGCTACTCTGTATTTGAACACTCTCTTGTTTCAGAGAGAAAAGGGCTCATCTAGGGTAAGTGTAAGTGCACATCCTCCAGGAAAGCCTGAGCTCTAGTCCTCCGAGTTTCATTCCTTGTCCTATCTCTCAACATTTTTAAGATCCCAAGGTGGGTGTGGGTGTGCACAGTGTCTGTGTGGCACACTGATGAGGTAGGTCAAATGCCACTTGGCTGTGTGGATGGTTATTGAAGCTCAGGTAGTGTGAAAAAAAACCCATGTTCTCCCCACAAGATGAAAACTCTGCATAGGCATCATTTCTAGGACTATTTTATTGTTGAAACAGATAAGGTCCCACAATATGACAACTAGAACAATTTTGTACATTGAGTTTATTGAAGAGACTTCAGAGTCCATGGTGAGGGGAGGCTACTTGTTGGAGATGCAAGTCCAGCCACAAGAGGACTGTTCGGTGTTGCTGACATTTGGAAGGAAGCCCCACAGTTTCCAGTCATCTCCCTAGTTCATTGTGGGGAAGAACATACTGGTCCACTGGGATTCTTTTCACTTGTGAAGGGTGGGTCCATCACGTAATTTTCTGGAAGTATCTGGGCAGGGATGTGGCATGTTCTTGGCAGGTGGTGGCTCACTCCCCATCACTGTCCTCTGAAGTCGAGGAGATATGAAGGTCCTCATAGAGGACAGTCCTTGGGTGCCAGGAGTGTGCTCCCTCCTCATCACTGTCCTCTGATGTGGAGGACACCTGAAGGTCCTCATAGAGGACACTATGTGGGAGCTGGGAGTGTGCTCCCTCCTCATCACTGTCCTCTGATGTGGAGGACACCTGAAGGTCCTCATAGAGGACACTGTGTGGGAGCTGGGAGTGTGCTCCATCCCCTTTCTCCTGGGAGGTAAGAGTCTCAGGAGGAGATGTCTTCTTCTCACTGGGAAGATCCGGCTCCACAGTCACAAACCTGGCTGTCCACCGATCTCCATGGAGTCTGGTGAGGGTCATCCTCAGGGGTTGGCCTGCTACATGAGCAGCACATGGCTCCTGGGTCTGGATGCAAGGTGTGGCTGAGATCGGGGCAGCTGTCTTGCTACGCAGCAGTGCTTGTGGAGTCCCAGTGCTGGGCACCTGGGCTGCAACTTTCCTCCTCCTTTCAGGGGCCTCTTTTCTTCCATGGCTTTTGGCAGTGTTCTGGGACTGACTCCCTGGGGAGGAGGCCTTGCAAACAGTCCTTGTCTTGCAGTCCTCTGGTGGTTTTGAGAAAGCCAGCCTTGGTTTCTTTGGGGGATTCAGCCCAGGCTCTGTGGGGCCCTGTGGAGGTTTCTTTCCTGGGGCCCAGGGGCTGATGTTTGGGATGGGTGTGTCCTTGTGGAGGGTGGGGTGCTGCCTCAGTTTCTTGTCTCTCTCAGTCTGGCTTATGGTCCCTGGGTTCTGGAGAGCCTGGGCCCTGTGAGGATCCTGGTTCTCTTTCTCCTCCCGGGCTTCCAGAGGCTGTGGCACTAGGAGCCCAGAGCCACACCTGATGGGGCACCGCCTGCTCCTTGATCTGTGGCCAAAGGCCCCACAGTCTCTGCATTTCACCTGTGAGTGACAAAGGAGATATGAGTGAGTCCCAAAAGGGATCCGGGGACCTCTCCACCCTCAGGCCCTGTCAAGGTCCAAATGCCCTTCAATGTCCTCTCTCCAGAGAGGACACACACTACAGAGTGGCTTTCAACACCAACTCTGGTTTCTTTGTCCCTGCAGTGGTCAAGCATCCTCGAGAGAGGCAGGGGTGATGATAGTGAGCCCGCTCTCAGCCAGAGGACCACTCCTGTGGAAGAGGAGCTCACCTACTTCCCAGTCTCTCTCTTTAGGTCCCTGGGCCTGCCTGTCTGCTATGGTCAGGATCACAGATCAACGGGAGAGATGGAAGAGGACCAGGGCTGGAGACCCCACATGACCGACAGACATCTGGATAACTGACTGCAGTTGGAAGTACCGATTCAGGCCATAGCACTCAGCCAATGGACGCCACAGGGTGCCCAAATAGAGACAAATCAAATATAAACGAAGAAAAACAAATTCATCCAAACAAACATGCAAATGAAATATAAACCGATATGAGAGATCAACCAATCAAGTATCAACCAAGACTTAATCCTTCCAAGTCCATAGTTCTGGGACAGCCCCTAAATGGACTACACTTGTCCTTGCTTAGGAACTACTGCTTTTTGTTCAATGAAGTATGTCAAGCCAGAATATGGTGTCTGTGCTTCACAGCTCAGCCTGAGATAGGCTCAGCGATCCAGCGGGATAGGGAGCAGCCCGCACATACTCTGCCAGGCTGCTAATAGAATACCTTTCCCCTGGCTTAAAGCCAGGTCTGAACAGTCTTCTCTGGTGGATACCCCAGAGCACAAAGATTCTGTCCCAAAGCCCAAAGTCATGTCTCACCTAGACTCAGTGACTGCTGACACTTATAAAACTCCACTTACCCTGGGATTCTCCTCCTCCGGTGGGGGAACATTCAGAGCCATGGGCCCTCTTGGCTTCCTCTGGCCTCTTTGGGCTGGAATGGCTCTTGGGTCCCGAATCAGCATGTGTGTCTCCTGACTCGTGGCTGAGCGTGAGTCAATCATCCGGAGCTGTTGGCTTGGATTTGCTGAATGGAAGCAAAGGAAAGAGCTTTAGCCAATGCAACGAAACTTGACGACATCACAAAAATATGGGGCTGCTGGTGGCCATCACACAATGATCCCCTTTCTGTGTTTTGACGTCCCAAGCGCATTCAAATAGACGGGGATGTCGGTCCTGCAAGTTGAAACATTCTTGGCCCGTTTCCTCTTCAGAATGATGAATGCCGTCCAAAGCTGTTCAAGAATGTCATTCAATAGATAGAGCGACCCCTACACACCATAATTCCTAAGGCAAACCCCACGTGCATCCCATCACACTCCTCTGTTTCTAAGCAATCACCTCAAGAAAAATCCGGTAAGGACTCCCACCTGAGATCTTGCTGTCTCCCCGTGGTCTATCCAGCAGGTTCTGTGAGCTGTGGGCACTCCAGGCAGGAGCTGCTTTCAGGAGGCTGGCTCAAGCGGGACTGAGAAGAAACGGCTTCTGCGGTCGCTTATATGGTCTCAAGGGAAGGCCTGTAATCCAATCCCATGAGCACATTGGGAGGTAATCTGGAATGGGAGGCATGAAGACGGACACACCCTTTAATCCGGATCTTCCCAGGGCAAGCCACTCTTGTAAAGTGGGCTGGAAGCCTGCATGGCTTTGTTAGTGAGTGGGTCTGGGAGGCTGCAGAACCACGGACAGAGCCTTCCAGGGCAAATTCCACTTCAAACCCAGAAGCACCTGGAAGCCAGGGCCCAACCCATCCATCTACAGGAAAGTACTTCAACTCAGTGAAGCAGTACGCCGTGTGGATGGCCAACCCGGTCAAGGCCTTTGGGTGGCTGTGGTTTACACAGACTTGTCTTTAGACATTCCACATTCTATGCATGGAGAGAAGTTGGAAATCTGTGCGGCTAGCCCGTGCACACCAAACCTTCATTCTGGCCACCTTGACATCTCATTCTTGTGATCTAATCCAAATAGAAATGCATGGAGATACTTCTCAACCTCCAAATGACCTTCAACCTACAATCTCTTTTCTAAGTGTGTATCATTACAGAGGTGGACTTGGCATCAGATCAAGTCACCAGCCAAGCACATTCAAAAAGGAGCGATGCCCACCAAGAATTCTCTCAGGACTCATAGTATCGTTTTTTTGGAGTGCCATCCGCTGGGGAAACATAGTGAGAATCTAAGTGTCCGAGAGAGCAGCCCTGGGAGCAGAGTGTGGACACATGGAGAGAGTGACACAAACACACACATAGAAGAACACTCAAAGAGAGAGAGAGAGAGAGAGAGAGAGAGAGAGAGAGAGAGAGAGAGACAGAGACACAGAGACAGAGAGATAGAGAAAGACAGAGAGACAGAGAGAGAAATAAAGACAGACACACACACACACACACACAGAGAGAGAGAGAGAGAGAAAGACAGAGAGACAGAGAGAGAGAAATAAAGACAGAGACACACACACACACACACAGAGAGAGAGAGAGAGAGAGAGAGAGAGAGAGAGAGAGAGAGAGAGAGAGAGAAAGAGAGAGAGAGAACCAAATCTGCTGCTACTCTGTATTTGAACACTCTCTTGTTTCAGAGAGAAAAGGGCTCATCTAGGGTAAGTGTAAGTGCACATCCTCCAGGAAAGCCTGAGCTCTAGTCCTCCGAGTTTCATTCCTTGTCCTATCTCTCAACATTTTTAAGATCCCAAGGTGGGTGTGGGTGTGCACAGTGTCTGTGTGGCACACTGATGAGGTAGGTCAAATGCCACTTGGCTGTGTGGATGGTTATTGAAGCTCAGGTAGTGTGAAAAAAAACCCATGTTCTCCCCACAAGATGAAAACTCTGCATAGGCATCATTTCTAGGACTATTTTATTGTTGAAACAGATAAGGTCCCACAATATGACAACTAGAACAATTTTGTCCATTGAGTTTATTGAAGAGACTTCAGAGTCCATGGTGAGGGGAGGCTACTTGTTGGAGATGCAAGTCCAGCCACAAGAGGACTGTTCGGTGTTGCTGACATTTGGAAGGAAGCCCCACAGTTTCCAGTCATCTCCCTAGTTCATTGTGGGGAAGAACATACTGGTCCACTGGGATTCTTTTCACTTGTGAAGGGTGGGTCCATCACGTAATTTTCTGGAAGTATCTGGGCAGGGATGTGGCATGTTCTTGGCAGGTGGTGGCTCACTCCCCATCACTGTCCTCTGAAGTCGAGGAGATATGAAGGTCCTCATAGAGGACAGTCCTTGGGTGCCAGGAGTGTGCTCCCTCCTCATCACTGTCCTCTGATGTGGAGGACACCTGAAGGTCCTCATAGAGGACACTATGTGGGAGCTGGGAGTGTGCTCCCTCCTCATCACTGTCCTCTGATGTGGAGGACACCTGAAGGTCCTCATAGAGGACACTGTGTGGGAGCTGGGAGTGTGCTCCATCCCCTTTCTCCTGGGAGGTAAGAGTCTCAGGAGGAGATGTCTTCTTCTCACTGGGAAGATCCGGCTCCACAGTCACAAACCTGGCTGTCCACCGATCTCCATGGAGTCTGGTGAGGGTCATCCTCAGGGGTTGGCCTGCTACATGAGCAGCACATGGCTCCTGGGTCTGGATGCAAGGTGTGGCTGAGATCGGGGCAGCTGTCTTGCTACGCAGCAGTGCTTGTGGAGTCCCAGTGCTGGGCACCTGGGCTGCAACTTTCCTCCTCCTTTCAGGGGCCTCTTTTCTTCCATGGCTTTTGGCAGTGTTCTGGGACTGACTCCCTGGGGAGGAGGCCTTGCAAACAGTCCTTGTCTTGCAGTCCTCTGGTGGTTTTGAGAAAGCCAGCCTTGGTTTCTTTGGGGGATTCAGCCCAGGCTCTGTGGGGCCCTGTGGAGGTTTCTTTCCTGGGGCCCAGGGGCTGATGTTTGGGATGGGTGTGTCCTTGTGGAGGGTGGGGTGCTGCCTCAGTTTCTTGTCTCTCTCAGTCTGGCTTATGGTCCCTGGGTTCTGGAGAGCCTGGGCCCTGTGAGGATCCTGGTTCTCTTTCTCCTCCCGGGCTTCCAGAGGCTGTGGCACTAGGAGCCCAGAGCCACACCTGATGGGGCACCGCCTGCTCCTTGATCTGTGGCCAAAGGCCCCACAGTCTCTGCATTTCACCTGTGAGTGACAAAGGAGATATGAGTGAGTCCCAAAAGGGATCCGGGGACCTCTCCACCCTCAGGCCCTGTCAAGGTCCAAATGCCCTTCAATGTCCTCTCTCCAGAGAGGACACACACTACAGAGTGGCTTTCAACACCAACTCTGGTTTCTTTGTCCCTGCAGTGGTCAAGCATCCTCGAGAGAGGCAGGGGTGATGATAGTGAGCCCGCTCTCAGCCAGAGGACCACTCCTGTGGAAGAGGAGCTCACCTACTTCCCAGTCTCTCTCTTTAGGTCCCTGGGCCTGCCTGTCTGCTATGGTCAGGATCACAGATCAACGGGAGAGATGGAAGAGGACCAGGGCTGGAGACCCCACATGACCGACAGACATCTGGATAACTGACTGCAGTTGGAAGTACCGATTCAGGCCATAGCACTCAGCCAATGGACGCCACAGGGTGCCCAAATAGAGACAAATCAAATATAAACGAAGAAAAACAAATTCATCCAAACAAACATGCAAATGAAATATAAACCGATATGAGAGATCAACCAATCAAGTATCAACCAAGACTTAATCCTTCCAAGTCCATAGTTCTGGGACAGCCCCTAAATGGACTACACTTGTCCTTGCTTAGGAACTACTGCTTTTTGTTCAATGAAGTATGTCAAGCCAGAATATGGTGTCTGTGCTTCACAGCTCAGCCTGAGATAGGCTCAGCGATCCAGCGGGATAGGGAGCAGCCCGCACATACTCTGCCAGGCTGCTAATAGAATACCTTTCCCCTGGCTTAAAGCCAGGTCTGAACAGTCTTCTCTGGTGGATACCCCAGAGCACAAAGATTCTGTCCCAAAGCCCAAAGTCATGTCTCACCTAGACTCAGTGACTGCTGACACTTATAAAACTCCACTTACCCTGGGATTCTCCTCCTCCGGTGGGGGAACATTCAGAGCCATGGGCCCTCTTGGCTTCCTCTGGCCTCTTTGGGCTGGAATGGCTCTTGGGTCCCGAATCAGCATGTGTGTCTCCTGACTCGTGGCTGAGCGTGAGTCAATCATCCGGAGCTGTTGGCTTGGATTTGCTGAATGGAAGCAAAGGAAAGAGCTTTAGCCAATGCAACGAAACTTGACGACATCACAAAAATATGGGGCTGCTGGTGGCCATCACACAATGATCCCCTTTCTGTGTTTTGACGTCCCAAGCGCATTCAAATAGACGGGGATGTCGGTCCTGCAAGTTGAAACATTCTTGGCCCGTTTCCTCTTCAGAATGATGAATGCCGTCCAAAGCTGTTCAAGAATGTCATTCAATAGATAGAGCGACCCCTACACACCATAATTCCTAAGGCAAACCCCACGTGCATCCCATCACACTCCTCTGTTTCTAAGCAATCACCTCAAGAAAAATCCGGTAAGGACTCCCACCTGAGATCTTGCTGTCTCCCCGTGGTCTATCCAGCAGGTTCTGTGAGCTGTGGGCACTCCAGGCAGGAGCTGCTTTCAGGAGGCTGGCTCAAGCGGGACTGAGAAGAAACGGCTTCTGCGGTCGCTTATATGGTCTCAAGGGAAGGCCTGTAATCCAATCCCATGAGCACATTGGGAGGTAATCTGGAATGGGAGGCATGAAGACGGACACACCCTTTAATCCGGATCTTCCCAGGGCAAGCCACTCTTGTAAAGTGGGCTGGAAGCCTGCATGGCTTTGTTAGTGAGTGGGTCTGGGAGGCTGCAGAACCACGGACAGAGCCTTCCAGGGCAAATTCCACTTCAAACCCAGAAGCACCTGGAAGCCAGGGCCCAACCCATCCATCTACAGGAAAGTACTTCAACTCAGTGAAGCAGTACGCCGTGTGGATGGCCAACCCGGTCAAGGCCTTTGGGTGGCTGTGGTTTACACAGACTTGTCTTTAGACATTCCACATTCTATGCATGGAGAGAAGTTGGAAATCTGTGCGGCTAGCCCGTGCACACCAAACCTTCATTCTGGCCACCTTGACATCTCATTCTTGTGATCTAATCCAAATAGAAATGCATGGAGATACTTCTCAACCTCCAAATGACCTTCAACCTACAATCTCTTTTCTAAGTGTGTATCATTACAGAGGTGGACTTGGCATCAGATCAAGTCACCAGCCAAGCACATTCAAAAAGGAGCGATGCCCACCAAGAATTCTCTCAGGACTCATAGTATCGTTTTTTTTGGAGTGCCATCCACTGGGGAAACATAGTGAGAATCTAAGTGTCCGAGAGAGCAGCCCTGGGAGCAGAGTGTGGACACATGGAGAGAGTGACACAAACACACACATAGAAGAACACTCAAAGAGAGAGAGAGAGAGAGAGAGAGAGAGAGAGAGAGAGAGAGAGAGAGACAGAGACACAGAGACAGAGAGATAGAGAAAGACAGAGAGACAGAGAGAGAGAAATAAAGACAGACACACACACACACACACAGAGAGAGAGAGAGAGAGAGAGAAAGACAGAGAGACAGAGAGAGAGAAATAAAGACAGAGACACACACACACACACACACACACACAGAGAGAGAGAGAGAGAGAGAGAGAGAGAGAGAGAGAGAGAGAGAGAGAGAGAAAGAGAGAGAGAGAACCAAATCTGCTGCTACTCTGTATTTGAACACTCTCTTGTTTCAGAGAGAAAAGGGCTCATCTAGGGTAAGTGTAAGTGCACATCCTCCAGGAAAGCCTGAGCTCTAGTCCTCCGAGTTTCATTCCTTGTCCTATCTCTCAACATTTTTAAGATCCCAAGGTGGGTGTGGGTGTGCACAGTGTCTGTGTGGCACACTGATGAGGTAGGTCAAATGCCACTTGGCTGTGTGGATGGTTATTGAAGCTCAGGTAGTGTGAAAAAAAACCCATGTTCTCCCCACAAGATGAAAACTCTGCATAGGCATCATTTCTAGGACTATTTTATTGTTGAAACAGATAAGGTCCCACAATATGACAACTAGAACAATTTTGTACATTGAGTTTATTGAAGAGACTTCAGAGTCCATGGTGAGGGGAGGCTACTTGTTGGAGATGCAAGTCCAGCCACAAGAGGACTGTTCGGTGTTGCTGACATTTGGAAGGAAGCCCCACAGTTTCCAGTCATCTCCCTAGTTCATTGTGGGGAAGAACATACTGGTCCACTGGGATTCTTTTCACTTGTGAAGGGTGGGTCCATCACGTAATTTTCTGGAAGTATCTGGGCAGGGATGTGGCATGTTCTTGGCAGGTGGTGGCTCACTCCCCATCACTGTCCTCTGAAGTCGAGGAGATATGAAGGTCCTCATAGAGGACAGTCCTTGGGTGCCAGGAGTGTGCTCCCTCCTCATCACTGTCCTCTGATGTGGAGGACACCTGAAGGTCCTCATAGAGGACACTATGTGGGAGCTGGGAGTGTGCTCCCTCCTCATCACTGTCCTCTGATGTGGAGGACACCTGAAGGTCCTCATAGAGGACACTGTGTGGGAGCTGGGAGTGTGCTCCATCCCCTTTCTCCTGGGAGGTAAGAGTCTCAGGAGGAGATGTCTTCTTCTCACTGGGAAGATCTGGCTCCACAGTCACAAACCTGGCTGTCCACCGATCTCCATGGAGTCTGGTGAGGGTCATCCTCAGGGGTTGGCCTGCTACATGAGCAGCACATGGCTCCTGGGTCTGGATGCAAGGTGTGGCTGAGATCGGGGCAGCTGTCTTGCTACGCAGCAGTGCTTGTGGAGTCCCAGTGCTGGGCACCTGGGCTGCAACTTTCCTCCTCCTTTCAGGGGCCTCTTTTCTTCCATGGCTTTTGGCAGTGTTCTGGGACTGACTCCCTGGGGAGGAGGCCTTGCAAACAGTCCTTGTCTTGCAGTCCTCTGGTGGTTTTGAGAAAGCCAGCCTTGGTTTCTTTGGGGGATTCAGCCCAGGCTCTGTGGGGCCCTGTGGAGGTTTCTTTCCTGGGGCCCAGGGGCTGATGTTTGGGATGGGTGTGTCCTTGTGGAGGGTGGGGTGCTGCCTCAGTTTCTTGTCTCTCTCAGTCTGGCTTATGGTCCCTGGGTTCTGGAGAGCCTGGGCCCTGTGAGGATCCTGGTTCTCTTTCTCCTCCCGGGCTTCCAGAGGCTGTGGCACTAGGAGCCCAGAGCCACACCTGATGGGGCACCGCCTGCTCCTTGATCTGTGGCCAAAGGCCCCACAGTCTCTGCATTTCACCTGTGAGTGACAAAGGAGATATGAGTGAGTCCCAAAAGGGATCCGGGGACCTCTCCACCCTCAGGCCCTGTCAAGGTCCAAATGCCCTTCAATGTCCTCTCTCCAGAGAGGACACACACTACAGAGTGGCTTTCAACACCAACTCTGGTTTCTTTGTCCCTGCAGTGGTCAAGCATCCTCGAGAGAGGCAGGGGTGATGATAGTGAGCCCGCTCTCAGCCAGAGGACCACTCCTGTGGAAGAGGAGCTCACCTACTTCCCAGTCTCTCTCTTTAGGTCCCTGGGCCTGCCTGTCTGCTATGGTCAGGATCACAGATCAACGGGAGAGATGGAAGAGGACCAGGGCTGGAGACCCCACATGACCGACAGACATCTGGATAACTGACTGCAGTTGGAAGTACCGATTCAGGCCATAGCACTCAGCCAATGGACGCCACAGGGTGCCCAAATAGAGACAAATCAAATATAAACGAAGAAAAACAAATTCATCCAAACAAACATGCAAATGAAATATAAACCGATATGAGAGATCAACCAATCAAGTATCAACCAAGACTTAATCCTTCCAAGTCCATAGTTCTGGGACAGCCCCTAAATGGACTACACTTGTCCTTGCTTAGGAACTACTGCTTTTTGTTCAATGAAGTATGTCAAGCCAGAATATGGTGTCTGTGCTTCACAGCTCAGCCTGAGATAGGCTCAGAGATCCAGCGGGATAGGGAGCAGCCCGCACATACTCTGCCAGGCTGCTAATAGAATACCTTTCCCCTGGCTTAAAGCCAGGTGTGAACAGTCTTCTCTGGTGGATACCCCAGAGCACAAAGATTCTGTCCCAAAGCCCAAAGTCATGTCTCACCTAGACTCAGTGACTGCTGACACTTATAAAACTCCACTTACCCTGGGATTCTCCTCCTCCGGTGGGGGAACATTCAGAGCCATGGGCCCTCTTGGCTTCCTCTGGCCTCTTTGGGCTGGAATGGCTCTTGGGTCCCGAATCAGCATGTGTGTCTCCTGACTCGTGGCTGAGCGTGAGTCAATCATCCGGAGCTGTTGGCTTGGATTTGCTGAATGGAAGCAAAGGAAAGAGCTTTAGCCAATGCAATGAAACTTGACGACATCACAAAAATATGGGGCTGCTGGTGGCCATCACACAATGATCCCCTTTCTGTGTTTTGACGTCCCAAGCGCATTCAAATAGACGGGGATGTCGGTCCTGCAAGTTGAAACATTCTTGGCCCGTTTCCTCTTCAGAATGATGAATGCCGTCCA
This sequence comes from Peromyscus eremicus, assembly GCF_949786415.1. Taxonomy (NCBI): domain Eukaryota; kingdom Metazoa; phylum Chordata; class Mammalia; order Rodentia; family Cricetidae; genus Peromyscus; species Peromyscus eremicus. Next base: position 14,161,057 of record NC_081433.1, on the reverse strand, counting down.
AAGCTGTTCAAGAATGTCATTCAATAGATAGAGCGACCCCTACACACCATAATTCCTAAGGCAAACCCCACGTGCATCCCATCACACTCCTCTGTTTCTAAGCAATCACCTCAAGAAAAATCCGGTAAGGACTCCCACCTGAGATCTTGCTGTCTCCCCGTGGTCTATCCAGCAGGTTCTGTGAGCTGTGGGCACTCCAGGCAGGAGCTGCTTTCAGGAGGCTGGCTCAAGCGGGACTGAGAAGAAACGGCTTCTGCGGTCGCTTATATGGTCTCAAGGGAAGGCCTGTAATCCAATCCCATGAGCACATTGGGAGGTAATCTGGAATGGGAGGCATGAAGACGGACACACCCTTTAATCCGGATCTTCCCAGGGCAAGCCACTCTTGTAAAGTGGGCTGGAAGCCTGCATGGCTTTGTTAGTGAGTGGGTCTGGGAGGCTGCAGAACCACGGACAGAGCCTTCCAGGGCAAATTCCACTTCAAACCCAGAAGCACCTGGAAGCCAGGGCCCAACCCATCCATCTACAGGAAAGTACTTCAACTCAGTGAAGCAGTACGCCGTGTGGATGGCCAACCCGGTCAAGGCCTTTGGGTGGCTGTGGTTTACACAGACTTGTCTTTAGACATTCCACATTCTATGCATGGAGAGAAGTTGGAAATCTGTGCGGCTAGCCCGTGCACACCAAACCTTCATTCTGGCCACCTTGACATCTCATTCTTGTGATCTAATCCAAATAGAAATGCATGGAGATACTTCTCAACCTCCAAATGACCTTCAACCTACAATCTCTTTTCTAAGTGTGTATCATTACAGAGGTGGACTTGGCATCAGATCAAGTCACCAGCCAAGCACATTCAAAAAGGAGCGATGCCCACCAAGAATTCTCTCAGGACTCATAGTATCGTTTTTTTGGAGTGCCATCCGCTGGGGAAACATAGTGAGAATCTAAGTGTCCGAGAGAGCAGCCCTGGGAGCAGAGTGTGGACACATGGAGAGAGTGACACAAACACACACATAGAAGAACACTCAAAGAGAGAGAGAGAGAGAGAGAGAGAGAGAGAGAGAGAGAGAGAGAGAGAGAGAGACACAGAGACAGAGAGATAGAGAAAGACAGAGAGACAGAGAGAGAGAAATAAAGACAGACACACACACACACACACAGAGAGAGAGAGAGAGAGAAAGACAGAGAGACAGAGAGAGAGAAATAAAGACAGAGACACACACACACACACACACACAGAGAGAGAGAGAGAGAGAGAGAGAGAGAGAGAGAGAGAGAGAGAGAGAGAGAGAGAAAGAGAGAGAGAGAACCAAATCTGCTGCTACTCTGTATTTGAACACTCTCTTGTTTCAGAGAGAAAAGGGCTCATCTAGGGTAAGTGTAAGTGCACATCCTCCAGGAAAGCCTGAGCTCTAGTCCTCCGAGTTTCATTCCTTGTCCTATCTCTCAACATTTTTAAGATCCCAAGGTGGGTGTGGGTGTGCACAGTGTCTGTGTGGCACACTGATGAGGTAGGTCAAATGCCACTTGGCTGTGTGGATGGTTATTGAAGCTCAGGTAGTGTGAAAAAAAACCCATGTTCTCCCCACAAGATGAAAACTCTGCATAGGCATCATTTCTAGGACTATTTTATTGTTGAAACAGATAAGGTCCCACAATATGACAACTAGAACAATTTTGTCCATTGAGTTTATTGAAGAGACTTCAGAGTCCATGGTGAGGGGAGGCTACTTGTTGGAGATGCAAGTCCAGCCACAAGAGGACTGTTCGGTGTTGCTGACATTTGGAAGGAAGCCCCACAGTTTCCAGTCATCTCCCTAGTTCATTGTGGGGAAGAACATACTGGTCCACTGGGATTCTTTTCACTTGTGAAGGGTGGGTCCATCACGTAATTTTCTGGAAGTATCTGGGCAGGGATGTGGCATGTTCTTGGCAGGTGGTGGCTCACTCCCCATCACTGTCCTCTGAAGTTGAGGAGATATGAAGGTCCTCATAGAGGACAGTCCTTGGGTGCCAGGAGTGTGCTCCCTCCTCATCACTGTCCTCTGATGTGGAGGACACCTGAAGGTCCTCATAGAGGACACTATGTGGGAGCTGGGAGTGTGCTCCCTCCTCATCACTGTCCTCTGATGTGGAGGACACCTGAAGGTCCTCATAGAGGACACTGTGTGGGAGCTGGGAGTGTGCTCCATCCCCTTTCTCCTGGGAGGTAAGAGTCTCAGGAGGAGATGTCTTCTTCTCACTGGGAAGATCCGGCTCCACAGTCACAAACCTGGCTGTCCACCGATCTCCATGGAGTCTGGTGAGGGTCATCCTCAGGGGTTGGCCTGCTACATGAGCAGCACATGGCTCCTGGGTCTGGATGCAAGGTGTGGCTGAGATCGGGGCAGCTGTCTTGCTACGCAGCAGTGCTTGTGGAGTCCCAGTGCTGGGCACCTGGGCTGCAACTTTCCTCCTCCTTTCAGGGGCCTCTTTTCTTCCATGGCTTTTGGCAGTGTTCTGGGACTGACTCCCTGGGGAGGAGGCCTTGCAAACAGTCCTTGTCTTGCAGTCCTCTGGTGGTTTTGAGAAAGCCAGCCTTGGTTTCTTTGGGGGATTCAGCCCAGGCTCTGTGGGGCCCTGTGGAGGTTTCTTTCCTGGGGCCCAGGGGCTGATGTTTGGGATGGGTGTGTCCTTGTGGAGGGCGGGGTGCTGCCTCAGTTTCTTGTCTCTCTCAGTCTGGCTTATGGTCCCTGGGTTCTGGAGAGCCTGGGCCCTGTGAGGATCCTGGTTCTCTTTCTCCTCCCGGGCTTCCAGAGGCTGTGGCACTAGGAGCCCAGAGCCACACCTGATGGGGCACCGCCTGCTCCTTGATCTGTGGCCAAAGGCCCCACAGTCTCTGCATTTTACCTGTGAGTGACAAAGGAGATATGAGTGAGTCCCAAAAGGGATCCGGGGACCTCTCCACCCTCAGGCCCTGTCAAGGTCCAAATGCCCTTCAATGTCCTCTCTCCAGAGAGGACACACACTACAGAGTGGCTTTCAACACCAACTCTGGTTTCTTTGTCCCTGCAGTGGTCAAGCATCCTCGAGAGAGGCAGGGGTGATGATAGTGAGCCCGCTCTCAGCCAGAGGACCACTCCTGTGGAAGAGGAGCTCACCTACTTCCCAGTCTCTCTCTTTAGGTCCCTGGGCCTGCCTGTCTGCTATGGTCAGGATCACAGATCAACGGGAGAGATGGAAGAGGACCAGGGCTGGAGACCCCATATGACCGACAGACATCCGGATAACTGACTGCAGTTGGAAGTACCGATTCAGGCCATAGCACTCAGCCAATGGACGCCACAGGGTGCCCAAATAGAGACAAATCAAATATAAACGAAGAAAAACAAATTCATCCAAACAAACATGCAAATGAAATATAAACCGATATGAGAGATCAACCAATCAAGTATCAACCAAGACTTAATCCTTCCAAGTCCATAGTTCTGGGACAGCCCCTAAATGGACTACACTTGTCCTTGCTTAGGAACTACTGCTTTTTGTTCAATGAAGTATGTCAAGCCAGAATATGGTGTCTGTGCTTCACAGCTCAGCCTGAGATAGGCTCAGCGATCCAGCGGGATAGGGAGCAGCCGGCACATACTCTGCCAGGCTGCTAATAGAATACCTTTCCCCTGGCTTAAAGCCAGGTCTGAACAGTCTTCTCTGGTGGATACCCCAGAGCACAAAGATTCTGTCCCAAAGCCCAAAGTCATGTCTCACCTAGACTCAGTGACTGCTGACACTTATAAAACTCCACTTACCCTGGGATTCTCCTCCTCCGGTGGGGGAACATTCAGAGCCATGGGCCCTCTTGGCTTCCTCTGGCCTCTTTGGGCTGGAATGGCTCTTGGGTCCCGAATCAGCATGTGTGTCTCCTGACTCGTGGCTGAGCGTGAGTCAATCATCCGGAGCTGTTGGCTTGGATTTGCTGAATGGAAGCAAAGGAAAGAGCTTTAGCCAATGCAACGAAACTTGACGACATCACAAAAATATGGGGCTGCTGGTGGCCATCACACAATGATCCCCTTTCTGTGTTTTGACGTCCCAAGCGCATTCAAATAGACGGGGATGTCGGTCCTGCAAGTTGAAACATTCTTGGCCCGTTTCCTCTTCAGAATGATGAATGCCGTCCAAAGCTGTTCAAGAATGTCATTCAATAGATAGAGCGACCCCTACACACCATAATTCCTAAGGCAAACCCCACGTGCATCCCATCACACTCCTCTGTTTCTAAGCAATCACCTCAAGAAAAATCCGGTAAGGACTCCCACCTGAGATCTTGCTGTCTCCCCGTGGTCTATCCAGCAGGTTCTGTGAGCTGTGGGCACTCCAGGCAGGAGCTGCTTTCAGGAGGCTGGCTCAAGCGGGACTGAGAAGAAACGGCTTCTGCGGTCGCTTATATGGTCTCAAGGGAAGGCCTGTAATCCAATCCCATGAGCACATTGGGAGGTAATCTGGAATGTGAGGCATGAAGATGGACACACCCTTTAATCCGGATCTTCCCAGGGCAAGCCACTCTTGTAAAGTGGGCTGGAAGCCTGCATGGCTTTGTTAGTGATTGGGTCTGGGAGGCTGCAGAACCACGGACAGAGCCTTCCAGGGCAAATTCCACTTCAAACCCAGCAGCACCTGGAAGCCAGGGCCCAACCCATCCATCTACAGGAAAGTACTTCAACTCAGTGAAGCAGTACGCCGTGTGGATGGCCAACCCGGTCAAGGCCTTTGGGTGGCTGTGGTTTACACAGACTTGTCTTTAGACATTCCACATTCTATGCGTGGAGAGAAGTTGGAAATCTGCGCGGCTAGCCCGTGCACACCAAACCTTCATTCTGGCCACCTTGACATCTCATTCTTGTGATCTAATCCAAATAGAAATGCATGGAGATACTTCTCAACCTCCAAATGACCTTCAACCTACAATCTCTTTTCTAAGTGTGTATCATTACAGAGGTGGACTTGGCATCAGATCAAGTCACCAGCCAAGCACATTCAAAAAGGAGCGATGCCCACCAAGAATTCTCTCAGGACTCATAGTATCGTTTTTTTGGAGTGCCATCCACTGGGGAAACATAGTGAGAATCTAAGTGTCCTAGAGAGCAGCCCTGGGAGCAGAGTGTGGACACATGGAGAGAGTGACACAAACACACACATAGAAGAACACTCAAAGAGAGAGAGAGAGAGAGAGACAGAGACAGAGACAGAGAGACAGAGAAAGAGAGATAGAGAAAGACAGAGAGACAGAGGGAGAAAAATAAAGACAGACACACACACACACACACACACAGAGAGAGAGAGAGAGAGAGAGGGAGAGAGAGAGAGAGAAAGACAGAGAGACAGAGAGAGAGAAATAAAGACAGAGACACACACAGAGAGAGAGAGAGAGAGAGAGAGAGAGAGAGAGAGAGAGAGAACCAAATCTGCTGCTACTCTGTATTTGAACACTCTCTTGTTTCAGGGAGAAAAGGGCTCATCTAGGGTAAGTGTAAGTGCACATCCTCCAGGAAAGCCTGAGCTCTAGTCCTCTGAGTTTCATTCCTTGTCCTATCTCTCAACATTTTTAAGATCCCAAGGTGGGTGTGGGTGTGCACAGTGTCTGTGTGGCACACTGATGAGGTAGGTCAAATGCCACTTGGCTGTGTGGATGGTTATTGAAGCTCAGGTAGTGTGAAAAAAAAACCCATGTTCTCCCCACAAGATGAAAACTCTGCATAGGCATCATTTCTAGGACTATTTTATTGTTGAAACAGATAAGGTCCCACAATATGACAACTAGAACAATTTTGTCCATTGAGTTTATTGAAGAGACTTCAGAGTCCATGGTGAGGGGAGGCTACTTGTTGGAGATGCAAGTCCAGCCACAAGAGGACTGTTCGGTGTTGCTGACATTTGGAAGGAAGCCCCACAGTTTCCAGTCATCTCCCTAGTTCATTGTGGGGAAGAACATACTGGTCCACTGGGATTCTTTTCACTTGTGAAGGGTGGGTCCATCACGTAATTTTCTGGAAGTATCTGGGCAGGGATGTGGCATGTTCTTGGCAGGTGGTGGCTCACTCCCCATCACTGTCCTCTGAAGTCGAGGAGATATGAAGGTCCTCATAGAGGACAGTCCTTGGGTGCCGGGAGTGTGCTCCCTCCTCATCACTGTCCTCTGATGTGGAGGACACCTGAAGGTCCTCATAGAGGACACTCTGTGGGAGCTGGGAATGTGCTCCCTCCTCATCACTGTCCTCTGATGTGGAGGACACCTGAAGGTCCTCATAGAGGACACTGTGTGGGAGCTGGGAGTGTGCTCCATCCCCTTTCTCCTGGGAGGTAAGAGTCTCAGGAGGAGATGTCTTCTTCTCACTGGGAAGATCCGGCTCCACAGTCACAAACCTGGCTGTCCACCGATCTCCATGGAGTCTGGTGAGGGTCATCCTCAGGGGTTGGCCTGCTACATGAGCAGCACATGGCTCCTGGGTCTGGATGCAAGGTGTGGCTGAGATCGGGGCAGCTGTCTTGCTACGCAGCAGTGCTTGTGGAGTCCCAGTGCTGGGCACCTGGGCTGCAACTTTCCTCCTCCTTTCAGGGGCCTCTTTTCTTCCATGGCTTTTGGCAGTGTTCTGGGACTGACTCCCTGGGGAGGAGGCCTTGCAAACAGTCCTTGTCTTGCAGTCCTCTGGTGGTTTTGAGAAAGCCAGCCTTGGTTTCTTTGGGGGATTCAGCCCAGGCTCTGTGGGGCCCTGTGGAGGTTTCTTTCCTGGGGCCCAGGGGCTGATGTTTGGGATGGGTGTGTCCTTGTGGAGGGCGGGGTGCTGCCTCAGTTTCTTGTCTCTCTCAGTCTGGCTTATGGTCCCTGGGTTCTGGAGAGCCTGGGCCCTGTGAGGATCCTGGTTCTCTTTCTCCTCCCGGGCTTCCAGAGGCTGTGGCACTAGGAGCCCAGAGCCACACCTGATGGGGCACCGCCTGCTCCTTGATCTGTGGCCAAAGGCCCCACAGTCTCTGCATTTCACCTGTGAGTGACAAAGGAGATATGAGTGAGTCCCAAAAGGGATCCGGGGACCTCTCCACCCCCTCAGGCCCTGTCAAGGTCCAAATGCCCTTCAATGTCCTCTCTCCAGAGAGGACACACACTACAGAGTGGCTTTCAACACCAACTCTGGTTTCTTTGTCCCTGCAGTGGTCAAGCATCCTCGAGAGAGGCAGAGGTGATGATAGTGAGCCCGCTCTCAGCCAGAGGACCACTCCTGTGGAAGAGGAGCTCACCTACTTCCCAGTCTCTCTCTTTAGGTCCCTGGGCCTGCCTGTCTGCTATGGTCAGGATCACAGATCAACGGGAGAGATGGAAGAGGACCAGGGCTGGAGACCCCACATGACCGACAGACATCTGGATAACTGACTGCAGTTGGAAGTACCGATTCAGGCCATAGCACTCAGCCAATGGACGCCACAGGGTGCCCAAATAGAGACAAATCAAATATAAACGAAGAAAAACAAATTCATCCAAACAAACATGCAAATGAAATATAAACCGATATGAGATCAACCAATCAAGTATCAACCAAGACTTAATCCTTCCAAGTCCATAGTTCTGGGACAGCCCCTAAATGGACTACACTTGTCCTTGCTTAGGAACTACTGCTTTTTGTTCAATGAAGTATATCAAGCCAGAATATGGTGTCTGTGCTTCACAGCTCAGCCTGAGATAGGCTCAGCGATCCAGTGGGATAGGGAGCAGCCCGCACATACTCTGCCAGGCTGCTAATAGAATACCTTTCCCCTGGCTTAAAGCCAGGTCTGAACAGTCTTCTCTGGTGGATACCCCAGAGCACAAAGATTCTGTCCCAAGGCCCAAAGTCATGTCTCACCTAGACTCAGTGACTGCTGACACTTATAAAACTCCACTTACCCTGGGATTCTCCTCCTCCGGTGGGGGAACATTCAGAGCCATGGGCCCTCTTGGCTTCCTCTGGCCTCTTTGGGCTGGAATGGCTCTTGGGTCCCGAATCAGCATGAGTGTCTCCTGACTTGTGGCTGAGCGTGAGTCAATCATCCGGAGCTGTTGGCTTGGATTTGCTGAATGGAAGCAAAGGAAAGAGCTTTAGCCAATGCAACGAAACTTGACGACATCACAAAAATATGGGGCTGCTGGTGGCCATCACACAATGATCCCCTTTCTGTGTTTTGACGTCCCAAGCGCATTCAAATAGACGGGGATGTCGGTCCTGCAAGTTGAAACATTCTTGGCCCGTTTCCTCTTCAGAATGATGAATGCCGTCCAAAGCTGTTCAAGAATGTCATTCAATACATAGAGCGACCCCTACACACCATAATTCCTAAGGCAAACCCCACGTGCATCCCATCACACTCCTCTGTTTCTAAGCAATCACCTCAAGAAAAATCCGGTAAGGACTCCCACCTGAGATCTTGCTGTCTCCCCGTGGTCTATCCAGCAGGTTCTGCGAGCTGTGGGCACTCCAGGCAGGAGCTGCTTTCAGGAGGCTGGCTCAAGCGGGACTGAGAAGAAACGGCTTCTGCGGTCGCTTATATGGTCTCAAGGGAAGGCCTGTAATCCAATCCCATGAGCACATTGGGAGGTAATCTGGAATGGGAGGCATGAAGACGGACACACCCTTTAATCCGGATCTTCCCAGGGCAAGCCACTCTTGTAAAGTGGGCTGGAAGCCTGCATGGCTTTGTTAGTGAGTGGGTCTGGGAGGCTGCAGAACCACGGAGAGAGCCTTCCAGGGCAAATTCCACTTCAAACCCAGCAGCACCTGGAAGCCAGGGCCCAACCCATCCATCTACAGGAAAGTACTTCAACTCAGTGAAGCAGTACGCCGTGTGGATGGCCAACCCGGTCAAGGCCTTTGGGTGGCTGTGGTTTACACAGACTTGTCTTTAGACATTCCACATTCTATGCATGGAGAGAAGTTGGAAATCTGTGCGGCTAGCCCGTGCACACCAAACCTTCATTCTGGCCACCTTGACATCTCATTCTTGTGATCTAATCCAAATAGAAATGCATGGAGATACTTCTCAACCTCCAAATGACCTTCAACCTACAATCTCTTTTCTAAGTGTGTATCATTACAGAGGTGGACTTGGCATCAGATCAAGTCACCAGCCAAGCACATTCAAAAAGGAGCGATGCCCACCAAGAATTCTCTCAGGACTCATAGTATCGTTTTTTTGGAGTGCCATCCACTGGGGAAACATAGTGAGAATCTAAGTGTCCGAGAGAGCAGCCCTGGGAGCAGAGTGTGGACACATGGAGAGAGTGACACAAACACACACATAGAAGAACACTCAAAGAGAGAGAGAGAGAGAGAGAGAGACAGAGACAGAGAGACAGAGAAAGAGAGATAGAGAAAGACAGAGAGACAGAGGGAGAAAAATAAAGACAGACACACACACACACACACACACAGAGAGAGAGAGAGAGAGAGGGAGAGAGAGAGAGAGAAAGACAGAGAGACAGAGAGAGAGAAATAAAGACAGAGACACACACACACACAGAGAGAGAGAGAGAGAGAGAGAGAGAGAGAGAGAGAGAGAGAGAGAGAGAGAGAGAACCAAATCTGCTGCTACTCTGTATTTGAACACTCTCTTGTTTCAGGGAGAAAAGGGCTCATCTAGGGTAAGTGTAAGTGCACATCCTCCAGGAAAGCCTGAGCTCTAGTCCTCTGAGTTTCATTCCTTGTCCTATCTCTCAACATTTTTAAGATCCCAAGGTGGGTGTGGGTGTGCACAGTGTCTGTGTGGCACACTGATGAGGTAGGTCAAATGCCACTTGGCTGTGTGGATGGTTATTGAAGCTCAGGTAGTGTGAAAAAAAAACCCATGTTCTCCCCACAAGATGAAAACTCTGCATAGGCATCATTTCTAGGACTATTTTATTGTTGAAACAGATAAGGTCCCACAATATGACAACTAGAACAATTTTGTCCATTGAGTTTATTGAAGAGACTTCAGAGTCCATGGTGAGGGGAGGCTACTTGTTGGAGATGCAATTCCAGCCACAAGAGGACTGTTCGGTGTTGCTGACATTTGGAAGGAAGCCCCACAGTTTCCAGTCATCTCCCTAGTTCATTGTGGGGAAGAACATACTGGTCCACTGGGATTCTTTTCACTTGTGAAGGGTGGGTCCATCACGTAATTTTCTGGAAGTATCTGGGCAGGGATGTGGCATGTTCTTGGCAGGTGGTGGCTCACTCCCCATCACTGTCCTCTGAAGTCGAGGAGATATGAAGGTCCTCATAGAGGACAGTCCTTGGGTGCCGGGAGTGTGCTCCCTCCTCATCACTGTCCTCTGATGTGGAGGACACCTGAAGGTCCTCATAGAGGACACTCTGTGGGAGCTGGGAATGTGCTCCCTCCTCATCACTGTCCTCTGATGTGGAGGACACCTGAAGGTCCTCATAGAGGACACTGTGTGGGAGCTGGGAGTGTGCTCCATCCCCTTTCTCCTGGGAGGTAAGAGTCTCAGGAGGAGATGTCTTCTTCTCACTGGGAAGATCCGGCTCCACAGTCACAAACCTGGCTGTCCACCGATCTCCATGGAGTCTGGTGAGGGTCATCCTCAGGGGTTGGCCTGCTACATGAGCAGCACATGGCTCCTGGGTCTGGATGCAAGGTGTGGCTGAGATCGGGGCAGCTGTCTTGCTACACAGCAGTGCTTGTGGAGTCCCAGTGCTGGGCACCTGGGCTGCAACTTTCCTCCTCCTTTCAGGGGCCTCTTTTCTTCCACGGCTTTTGGCAGTGTTCTGGGACTGACTCCCTGGGGAGGAGGCCTTGCAAACAGTCCTTGTCTTGCAGTCCTCTGGTGGTTTTGAGAAAGCCAGCCTTGGTTTCTTTGGGGGATTCAGCCCAGGCTCTGTGGGGCCCTGTGGAGGTTTCTTTCCTGGGGCCCAGGGGCTGATGTTTGGGATGGGTGTGTCCTTGTGGAGGGCGGGGTGCTGCCTCAGTTTCTTGTCTCTCTCAGTCTGGCTTATGGTCCCTGGGTTCTGGAGAGCCTGGGCCCTGTGAGGATCCTGGTTCTCTTTCTCCTCCCAGGCTTCCAGAGGCTGTGGCACTAGGAGCCCAGAGCCACACCTGATGGGGCACCGCCTGCTCCTTGATCTGTGGCCAAAGGCCCCACAGTCCCTGCATTTCACCTGTGAGTGACAAAGGAGATATGAGTGAGTCCCAAAAGGGATCCGGGGACCTCTCCACCCTCAGGCCCTGTCAAGGTCCAAATGCCCTTCAATGTCCTCTCTCCAGAGAGGACACACACTACAGAGTGGCTTTCAACACCAACTCTGGTTTCTTTGTCCCTGCAGTGGTCAAGCATCCTCGAGAGAGGCAGAGGTGATGATAGTGAGCCCGCTCTCAGCCAGAGGACCACTCCTGTGGAAGAGGAGCTCACCTACTTCCCAGTCTCTCTCTTTAGGTTCCTGGGCCTGCCTGTCTGCTATGGTCAGGATCACAGATCAACGGGAGAGATGGAAGAGGACCAGGGCTGGAGACCCCACATGACCGACAGACATCTGGATAACTGACTGCAGTTGGAAGTACGGATTCAGGCCATAGCACTCAGCCAATGGACGCCACAGGGTGCCCAAATAGAGACAAATCAAATATAAACGAAGAAAAACAAATTCATCCAAACAAACATGCAAATGAAATATAAACCGATATGAGATCAACCAATCAAGTATCAACCAAGACTTAATCCTTCCAAGTCCATAGTTCTGGGACAGCCCCTAAATGGACTACACTTGTCCTTGCTTAGGAACTACTGCTTTTTGTTCAATGAAGTATGTCAAGCCAGAATATGGTGTCTGTGCTTCACAGCTCAGCCTGAGATAGGCTCAGCGATCCAGCGGGATAGGGAGCAGCCAGCACATACTCTGCCAGGCTGCTAATAGAATACCTTTCCCCTGGCTTAAAGCCAGGTGTGAACAGTCTTCTCTGGTGGATACCCCAGAGCACAAAGATTCTGTCCCAAAGCCCAAAGTCATGTCTCACCTAGACTCAGTGACTGCTGACACTTATAAAACTCCACTTACCCTGGGATTCTCCTCCTCCGGTGGGGGAACATTCAGAGCCATGGGCCCTCTTGGCTTCCTCTGGCCTCTTTGGGCTGGAATGGCTCTTGGGTCCCGAATCAGCATGTGTGTCTCCTGACTTGTGGCTGAGCGTGAGTCAATCATCCGGAGCTGTTGGCTTGGATTTGCTGAATGGAAGCAAAGGAAAGAGCTTTAGCCAATGCAACGAAACTTGACGACATCACAAAAATATGGGGCTGCTGGTGGCCATCACACAATGATCCCCTTTCTGTGTTTTGACGTCCCAAGCGCATTCAAATAGACGGGGATGTCGGTCCTGCAAGTTGAAACATTCTTGGCCCATTTCCTCTTCAGAATGATGAATGCCGTCCAAAGCTGTTCAAGAATGTCATTCAATAGATAGAGCGACCCCTACAAACCATAATTCCTAAGGCAAACCCCACAGCATCCCATCACACTCCTCTGTTTCTAAGCAATCACCTCAAGAAAAATCCGGTAAGGACTCCCACCTGAGATCTTGCTGTCTCCCCGTGGTCTATCCAGCAGGTTCTGTGAGCTGTGGGCACTCCAGGCAGGAGCTGCTTTCAGGAGGCTGGCTCAAGCGGGACTGAGAAGAAATGGCTTCTGCGGTTGCTTATATGGTCTCAAGGGAAGGCCTGTAATCCAATCCCATGAGCACATTGGGAGGTAATCCGGAATGTGAGGCATGAAGACGGACACACCCTTTAATCCGGATCTTCCCAGGGCAAGCCACTCTTGTAAAGTGGGCTGGAAGCCTGCATGGCTTTGTTAGTGAGTGGGTCTGGGAGGCTGCAGAACCACGGAGAGAGCCTTCCAGGGCAAATTCCACTTCAAACCCAGCAGCACCTGGAAGCCAGGGCCCAACCCATCCATCTACAGGAAAGTACTTCAACTCAGTGAAGCAGTACGCCGTGTGGATGGCCAACCCGGTCAAGGCCTTTGGGTGGCTGTGGTTTACACAGACTTGTCTTTAGACATTCCACATTCTATGCATGGAGAGAAGTTGGAAATCTGTCCCGCTAGCCCGAGCACACCAAACCTTCATTCTGGCCACCTTGACATCTCATTCTTGTGATCTAATCCAAATAGATATGCATGGAGATACTTCTCAAACTCCAAATGACCTTCCACCTACAATCTCTTTTCTAAGTGTTTATCATTACATAGGTGGACTTGGCATCAGATCAAGTCACCAGCCGAGCACATTCAAAAAGGAGCGATGCCCACCAAGAATTCTCTCAGGACTCATAGTATCGTTTTTTTGGAGTGCCATCAACTGGGGAAACATAGTGAGAATCTAAGTGTCCGAGAGAGCAGCCCTGGGAGCAGAGTGTGGACACATGGAGAGAGTGACACAAACACACACATAGAAGAACACTCAAAGAGAGAGAGACAGAGAGACAGAGACAGAGAGATAGAGAAAGACAGAGAGACAGAGAGAGAGAAATAAAGACAGACACACACACACACACACACACACAGAGAGAGAGAGAGAGAGAGAGAGAGAGAGAGAGAGAGAGAGAGAGAACCAAATCTGCTGCTACTCTGTATTTTGTACACTCTCTTGTTTCAGGGAGAAAAGGGCTCATCTAGGGAAAGTGTAAGTGCACATCCTCCAGGAAAGCCTGAGTTCTAGTCCTCTGAGTTTCATTTCTTGTCCTATCTCTCAACATTTTTAAGATCCCAAAGTGGGTGTGTGTGTGCACAGTGTCTGTGTGGCACACCGATGAGGTAGGTCATATGCCACTTGGCTGTGTGGATGGTTATTGAAGCTCAGGTAGTGTGAAAAAAAACCCATGTTCTCCCCACAAGATGAAAACTCTGCATAGGCATCATTTGTAGGACTATTTTATTGTTGAAACGGATAAGGTCCCACAATATGACAACTAGAACAATTTTGTCCATTGAGTTTATTGAAGAGACTCCAGAGTCCATGGTGAGGGGAGGCTACTGGCTTGGAGATGCAAGTCGAGCCACGAGAGGAGTGTTCGGTGTTGCTGCCATTTGGATGGAACCCCCCACAGGTTCCAGTCATCTCCCTAGTTCATTGTGGGGAAGAATGTACTGGTCCACTGGGATTCTTTTCACTTCTGAAAGGTGGGTCCATCACGTAATTTTCTGGAAGTATCTGGGCAGGGAGGTGGCATGTTCTTGGCAGGTGGTGGCTCACTCCCCATCACTGTCCTCTGAAGTCGAGGAGATATGAAGGTCCTCATAGAGGACAGTCCTTGGGTGCCGGGAGTGTGCTCCCTCCTCATCACTGTCCTCTGATGTGGAGGACACCTGAAGGTCCTCATAGAGGACACTGTGTGTGAGCTGGGAGTATGCTCCATCCCCTTTCTCCTGGGAGTCAAGAGTCTCAGGAGGAGATTTCTTCTTCTCACTGTGAAGATCCGGGTCCACAGTCACAAACCTGGCCGTCCACCGATCTCCATGGAGTCTGGTGAGGGTCATCTTCAGGGGTTGGCCTGCTGCATGAGCAGCACATGGCTCCTGGGTCTGGATGCAAGGTGTGGCTGAGATCGGGGCAGCTGTCTTGCTAAGCAGCAGTGCTTGTGGAGTCCCAGTGCTGAGCACCTGGGCTGCAACTTTCCTCCTCCTTTCAGGGGCCTCTTTTCTTCCATGGCTTTTGGCAGTGTTCTGGGACTGACTCCCTGGGGAGGAGGCCTTGCAAACAGTCCTTGTCTTGCAGTCCTCTGGTGGTTTTGAGAAAGCCAGCCTTGGTTTCTTTGGGGGATTCGGGCCAGTCTGTGTGGGGCCCTGTGGAGGTTTCTTTCCTGGGGCCCATGGGCTGATGTTTGGGATGGGTGTGTCCTTGTGGAGGGCGGGGTGCTGCCTCAGTTTCTTGTCTCTCTCAGTCTGGCTTATGGTCCCTGGGTTCTGGAGATCCTGGGCTCTGTGAGGATCCTGGTTCTCTTTCTCCTCCCGGGCTTCCAGAGGCTGTGGCACTAGGAGCCCAGAGCCACACCTGATGGGGCACCTCCTGCTCCTTGATCTGTGGCCAAAGGCCCCACAGTCTCTGCATTTCACCTGTGAGTGACAAAGGAGATATGAGTGAGTCCCAAAAGGGATCCGGGGACCTCTCCACTCTCAGGTCCTGTCAAGGTCCAAATGCCCTTCAATGTCCTCTCTCCAGAGAGGACACACACTACAGAGTGGCTTTCAACACCAAGTCTGGTTTCTTTGACCCTGCAGTGGTCAAGCATCCTCGAGTCCTGCAGGGGTGATGATAGTGAGCCGTCTATCTGCCAGAGGTCCACTCCTGTGGAAGAGGAGCTCACCTACTTCCAAGTCTCTCTCTTTAGGTCCCTGGGCCTGCCTGTCTGCTATGGTCAGGATCACAGATCAACGGGACAGACGGAAGAGGGCCCGGGCTGGAGACCCCACATGACCCGCAGAGATCCGCATAACCGACTGCAGTTGGAAGTACGGATTGAGGCCATAGCACTCAGCCAATGGAAGCCACAGGGTGTCCAAATAGAGACAAATAAAATATCAACGAAGAAAAACCAATCCATCCAAACAAACACGCAAAAGAAATAGAAACCGATATGAGATCAACCAGTAAAGTATCAACCAAGACTTAATCCTTCCAAGTCCATAGTTCTGGGACAGCCCCTAAATGGACTACACTTGTCCTTGCTTAGGAACTACTGCTTTTTGTTCAATGAAGTATGTCAAGCCAGAATATGGTGTCTGTGCTTCACAGCTCAGCCTGAGATAGGCTCAGCGATCCAGCGGGATAGGGAGCAGCCAGCACATACTCTGCCAGGCTGCTAATAGAATACCTTTCCCCTGGCTTAAAGCCAGGTCTGAACAGTCTTCTCTGGTGGATACCCCAGAGCACAAAGATTCTGTCCCAAAGCCCAAAGTCATGTCTCACCTAGACTCAGTGACTGCTGACACTTATAAAACTCCACTTACCCTGGGATTCTCCTCCTCCGGTGGGGGAACATTCAGAGCCATGGGCCCTCTTGGCTTCCTCTGGCCTCTTTGGGCTGGAATGGCTCTTGGGTCCCGAATCAGCATGTGTGTCTCCTGACTTGTGGCTGAGCGTGAGTCAATCATCCGGAGCTGTTGGCTTGGATTTGCTGAATGGAAGCAAAGGAAAGAGCTTTAGCCAATGCAACGAAACTTGACGACATCACAAAAATATGGGGCTGCTGGTGGCCATCACACAATGATCCCCTTTCTGTGTTTTGACGTCCCAAGCGCATTCAAATAGACGGGGATGTCGGTCCTGCAAGTTGAAACATTCTTGGCCCATTTCCTCTTCAGAATGATGAATGCCGTCCAAAGCTGTTCAAGAATGTCATTCAATAGATAGAGCGACCCCTACAAACCATAATTCCTAAGGCAAACCCCACAGCATCCCATCACACTCCTCTGTTTCTAAGCAATCACCTCAAGAAAAATCCGGTAAGGACTCCCACCTGAGATCTTGCTGTCTCCCCGTGGTCTATCCAGCAGGTTCTGTGAGCTGTGGGCACTCCAGGCAGGAGCTGCTTTCAGGAGGCTGGCTCAAGCGGGACTGAGAAGAAATGGCTTCTGCGGTTGCTTATATGGTCTCAAGGGAAGGCCTGTAATCCAATCCCATGAGCACATTGGGAGGTAATCCGGAATGTGAGGCATGAAGACGGACACACCCTTTAATCCGGATCTTCCCAGGGCAAGCCACTCTTGTAAAGTGGGCTGGAAGCCTGCATGGCTTTGTTAGTGAGTGGGTCTGGGAGGCTGCAGAACCACGGAGAGAGCCTTCCAGGGCAAATTCCACTTCAAACCCAGCAGCACCTGGAAGCCAGGGCCCAACCCATCCATCTACAGGAAAGTACTTCAACTCAGTGAAGCAGTACGCCGTGTGGATGGCCAACCCGGTCAAGGCCTTTGGGTGGCTGTGGTTTACACAGACTTGTCTTTAGACATTCCACATTCTATGCATGGAGAGAAGTTGGAAATCTGTCCCGCTAGCCCGAGCACACCAAACCTTCATTCTGGCCACCTTGACATCTCATTCTTGTGATCTAATCCAAATAGATATGCATGGAGATACTTCTCAAACTCCAAATGACCTTCCACCTACAATCTCTTTTCTAAGTGTTTATCATTACATAGGTGGACTTGGCATCAGATCAAGTCACCAGCCGAGCACATTCAAAAAGGAGCGATGCCCACCAAGAATTCTCTCAGGACTCATAGTATCGTTTTTTTGGAGTGCCATCAACTGGGGAAACATAGTGAGAATCTAAGTGTCCGAGAGAGCAGCCCTGGGAGCAGAGTGTGGACACATGGAGAGAGTGACACAAACACACACATAGAAGAACACTCAAAGAGAGAGAGACAGAGAGACAGAGACAGAGAGATAGAGAAAGACAGAGAGACAGAGAGAGAGAAATAAAGACAGACACACACACACACACACACACAGAGAGAGAGAGAGAGAGAGAGAGAGAGAGAGAGAGAGAGAGAGAGAGAGAACCAAATCTGCTGCTACTCTGTATTTTGTACACTCTCTTGTTTCAGGGAGAAAAGGGCTCATCTAGGGAAAGTGTAAGTGCACATCCTCCAGGAAAGCCTGAGTTCTAGTCCTCTGAGTTTCATTTCTTGTCCTATCTCTCAACATTTTTAAGATCCCAAAGTGGGTGTGTGTGTGCACAGTGTCTGTGTGGCACACCGATGAGGTAGGTCATATGCCACTTGGCTGTGTGGATGGTTATTGAAGCTCAGGTAGTGTGAAAAAAAACCCATGTTCTCCCCACAAGATGAAAACTCTGCATAGGCATCATTTGTAGGACTATTTTATTGTTGAAACGGATAAGGTCCCACAATATGACAACTAGAACAATTTTGTCCATTGAGTTTATTGAAGAGACTCCAGAGTCCATGGTGAGGGGAGGCTACTGGCTTGGAGATGCAAGTCGAGCCACGAGAGGAGTGTTCGGTGTTGCTGCCATTTGGATGGAACCCCCCACAGGTTCCAGTCATCTCCCTAGTTCATTGTGGGGAAGAATGTACTGGTCCACTGGGATTCTTTTCACTTCTGAAAGGTGGGTCCATCACGTAATTTTCTGGAAGTATCTGGGCAGGGAGGTGGCATGTTCTTGGCAGGTGGTGGCTCACTCCCCATCACTGTCCTCTGAAGTCGAGGAGATATGAAGGTCCTCATAGAGGACAGTCCTTGGGTGCCGGGAGTGTGCTCCCTCCTCATCACTGTCCTCTGATGTGGAGGACACCTGAAGGTCCTCATAGAGGACACTGTGTGTGAGCTGGGAGTATGCTCCATCCCCTTTCTCCTGGGAGTCAAGAGTCTCAGGAGGAGATTTCTTCTTCTCACTGTGAAGATCCGGGTCCACAGTCACAAACCTGGCCGTCCACCGATCTCCATGGAGTCTGGTGAGGGTCATCTTCAGGGGTTGGCCTGCTGCATGAGCAGCACATGGCTCCTGGGTCTGGATGCAAGGTGTGGCTGAGATCGGGGCAGCTGTCTTGCTAAGCAGCAGTGCTTGTGGAGTCCCAGTGCTGAGCACCTGGGCTGCAACTTTCCTCCTCCTTTCAGGGGCCTCTTTTCTTCCATGGCTTTTGGCAGTGTTCTGGGACTGACTCCCTGGGGAGGAGGCCTTGCAAACAGTCCTTGTCTTGCAGTCCTCTGGTGGTTTTGAGAAAGCCAGCCTTGGTTTCTTTGGGGGATTCGGGCCAGTCTGTGTGGGGCCCTGTGGAGGTTTCTTTCCTGGGGCCCATGGGCTGATGTTTGGGATGGGTGTGTCCTTGTGGAGGGCGGGGTGCTGCCTCAGTTTCTTGTCTCTCTCAGTCTGGCTTATGGTCCCTGGGTTCTGGAGATCCTGGGCTCTGTGAGGATCCTGGTTCTCTTTCTCCTCCCGGGCTTCCAGAGGCTGTGGCACTAGGAGCCCAGAGCCACACCTGATGGGGCACCTCCTGCTCCTTGATCTGTGGCCAAAGGCCCCACAGTCTCTGCATTTCACCTGTGAGTGACAAAGGAGATATGAGTGAGTCCCAAAAGGGATCCGGGGACCTCTCCACTCTCAGGTCCTGTCAAGGTCCAAATGCCCTTCAATGTCCTCTCTCCAGAGAGGACACACACTACAGAGTGGCTTTCAACACCAAGTCTGGTTTCTTTGACCCTGCAGTGGTCAAGCATCCTCGAGTCCTGCAGGGGTGATGATAGTGAGCCGTCTATCTGCCAGAGGTCCACTCCTGTGGAAGAGGAGCTCACCTACTTCCAAGTCTCTCTCTTTAGGTCCCTGGGCCTGCCTGTCTGCTATGGTCAGGATCACAGATCAACGGGACAGACGGAAGAGGGCCCGGGCTGGAGACCCCACATGACCCGCAGAGATCCGCATAACCGACTGCAGTTGGAAGTACGGATTGAGGCCATAGCACTCAGCCAATGGAAGCCACAGGGTGTCCAAATAGAGACAAATAAAATATCAACGAAGAAAAACCAATCCATCCAAACAAACACGCAAAAGAAATAGAAACCGATATGAGATCAACCAGTAAAGTATCAACCAAGACTTAATCCTTCCAAGTCCATAGTTCTGGGACAGCCCCTAAATGGACTACACTTGTCCTTGCTTAGGAACTACTGCTTTTTGTTCAATGAAGTATGTCAAGCCAGAATATGGTGTCTGTGCTTCACAGCTCAGCCTGAGATAGGCTCAGCGATCCAGCGGGATAGGGAGCAGCCAGCACATACTCTGCCAGGCTGCTAATAGAATACCTTTCCCCTGGCTTAAAGCCAGGTCTGAACAGTCTTCTCTGGTGGATACCCCAGAGCACAAAGATTCTGTCCCAAAGCCCAAAGTCATGTCTCACCTAGACTCAGTGACTGCTGACACTTATAAAACTCCACTTACCCTGGGATTCTCCTCCTCCGGTGGGGGAACATTCAGAGCCATGGGCCCTCTTGGCTTCCTCTGGCCTCTTTGGGCTGGAATGGCTCTTGGGTCCCGAATCAGCATGTGTGTCTCCTGACTTGTGGCTGAGCGTGAGTCAATCATCCGGAGCTGTTGGCTTGGATTTGCTGAATGGAAGCAAAGGAAAGAGCTTTAGCCAATGCAACGAAACTTGACGACATCACAAAAATATGGGGCTGCTGGTGGCCATCACACAATGATCCCCTTTCTGTGTTTTGACCTCCCAAGCTCATTCAAATAGACGGGAAGTAGGTCCTGCTAGTTGAAACATTCTTGGCCCGTTTCCTCTTCAGAATGATTAATGCCGTCCAAAGCTGTTCAAGAATGTCATTCAATAGATAGAGCGACCCCTACACACCATAATTCCTAAGGCAAACCCCACGTGCATCCCATCACACTCCTCTGTTTCTAAGCAATCACCTCAAGAAAAATCCGGTAAGGACTCCCACCTGAGATCTTGCTGTCTCCCCGTGGTCTATCCAGCAGGTTCTGTGAGCTGTGGGCACTCCAGGCAGGAGCTGCTTTCAGGAGGCTGGCTCAAGCGGGACTGAGAAGAAACGGCTTCTGCGGTCGCTTATATGGTCTCAAGGGAAGGCCTGTAATCCAATCCCATGAGCACATTGGGAGCAAATCCGGAATGGGAGGCATGAAGACGGACACACCCTTTAATCCGGATCTTCCCAGGGAAAGCCACTCTTGTAAAGTGGGCTGGAAGCCTGCATGGCTTTGTTAGTGAGTGGGTCTGGGAGGCTGCAGAAACACGGACAGAGCCTTCCAGGGCAAATTCCACTTCAAACCCAGCAGCACCTGGAAGCCAGGGCTCAACCCATCCATCTACAGGAAAGTACTTCAACTCAGTGAAGCAGTACACCGTGTGGATGGCCAACCCGGTCAATGCTTTTGGGTTTCTATGTTTCACACAGAACTTTTGAAACATTCCAGTTTCTATGTATGGAGAGAAGGTGTGAACATGTTTGGCTAGCCTTTGCACTTCAAACGTTCTTCCCGGCCACATCCAATATTTGTTATCTAGTCCAAATAGATATGCATGGAGATATTTCTCAATCACCAAATCACCTTCAATCTACAATATGTTTCCTCAGTGTTTATCAAGGTGGACTTGGCATCTACTCCAGTCAAGAAGCAATCACATTAACAAAAAAGCGATGCCCACAAAAAATTCTCTGATGACTCATAGTATTGTTTATTTGAGTGCCATCAGTTGGGAAACATTTTGAGAATCACAATTTCAGAGGGAGCAGCCCTGGGAGCTGAGTGTGGACACATGAAGAGAGTGACATAAACACACACATAAACAAACACTGAAAGGGAGAAAGAGAGAGAGAGAGAGAGAGAGAGAGAGAGAGAGAGAGAGAGAGAGAGAAAGAGATCAGGAATTGGACACACTGTGGGAGCAAAAACATAGGACTTGGAAGCCATGAAGTCAGGTGGGATAATATGTCAACTCAATATGCATGTTTACAAAGACTAGAGAATAAATAATGAAATGATTAGTGGTTATCGTCTAGTCAGCTCTCAAATCCTCGCCAGTAATGCCTGGAATTCCCTGTGTGGTACAGTCTGTCATAATCCTGTCAGCAGTCTCCCTGCCTCCTTCTCCAAAGATGTAAAATGGATGTTTAGGCAGACAACACTAAGTAAATGCTTCCTTTGTGTATGTCTCTGGAGTGAGTTCTCTTGTGGCCGATACTGACCTGAAGCTTGGACTCTACCTGGGCTGGTTGAAGCTGCTGAGCACAATGCCTTTGTCCCCAAGGTGTGGAAGATAGTTCTCCAGACAGAGAGCCTGGCCTCACCTCAGGGTTTGTAACGTCCGTCTCATTTGGCAGATTTAGACATAGCAAGTGCCTGTGCATGAAGATATCTCCGGCTCTCTAGTCCTTGCACACTTGGGAGTTTGCCAAATGGGGACAACAGGCAGGCAGACCCCACAGGGTCACCATGACACTAAACCATAACAAATCAGGTCAGGAGAAGATTCTTACTCTAGCAAATGAAGAGAGGAATGGAGCATGAAGCAAAAGAGAGCTATTGGACAATGAAAAAATAATTTATCTAGAGGAAATTATCTCAGGTGGGAGCCCAGGAGGACACAGAGCATGTGTAGCACCCTAGGGGAACTGAAGATATGATAACAGAATGGAGGGTACAGCAAGGCAAGCCCATACAATTTACCTGAGCTGCTCTTGGTTTGTGAATAAAACCTACACAAAGGTAGGGCTCACTCAGCCTGGTAGGCTTAATGCAGGAAAGTCATTGAAGCCTGCTAGTCAGCAGAAAATTCCAAGGTTTTTAGCTTGTCGTTATTGTGAGATAGTGTCTCCATCACATAATTTCCAGAAAAATACAAGCATTTTTATGCTACAGTGGGTGTTGATATGAACAGTTTTGAGGCAAATACAGGATGGAGCATCTGTGATAGGGTTTCTAATTTTTTGTTATTGTAGGTTTATTCTGAGTTGAAGTTGTAGTGTAGTGGCAGGATATGTTGTCTCTTGTACCTCCCTGTCTGATGGGACCAGGCACCTTGTCTCTTGGTAGACCATTTCTCTTGCCCTTGCCCATCTCTCACCTTTGTGGGATGACTTTCTTGGTTTCATGGCTCTCTCATCCTAGCTTATGGTCCTTGTTATCTGTAGACCCTGTGGCCTAGGTACATCCATATTCTATTTTTCTGTCCTGGCTTCTTGTCTTTCCACTTTACTTCATATGATCTTTGTTTCCTTTAGCGACCTCTTGTGTCTGTGTTTCCCTTCGGGCACACTTCCGCGTTTGCAAAGTATAGATAGTTGGAGAGGACATTATTGGACTTGTTCTTCCTGGTTCTAAATCTGCCAAATGAAACATATTTTAAACCCCCGTAATTGAGGCCACATTGTCATTTGAAACTACCACTGTGTTACTGAATTTTCTTTACTTGACTGAGATATTGAAATCCACTTCATGTGCCACTAGAATCTGAGCATATTTGAAGACAGTCTGTCTGGAAACACAGCTGTGAGTCATCAGTCCACACTCAGAATTGACTGCGGGAAGAATTATCCAGAACTGGCTTATTATTCCTGTCACCATTCTTCCAGGTTCCTGTCATAAATGGACCCCTCAACACTGCACACTTTGGTAGTCATAGAGGGAACCCAAGGCTTAAGCACAAGAAGAACAAGTCTGGTGGGAGGCTTCTGAATGTTTGCTAGGTCTTATTTACTCTACTCACTGTCTCTGGGACCTGTGATCAAGCGTGACTTTCAAAATGCCCTTTAGAACAAATTTGGACCTGTGTACCAGTCAGGACAGACTATCTCACACTACACAATAATGTTTACTCTTCCTCTCTGTCCTCCTCTCCCTTTGCTGGGATGTAGGAATGAGAGTGTGGATATGTAGGAAACTGCCTAGGGTTCCAGGACTAGTTAATCCCAAGTAATCTTTGGATCTGAGTGAGGGATTTTGGTTTGATTTGTTTTGCTGTATAGAACACTTTGTATGGATCTTGTATTCATTGTAGTTTTTGACCAACTAAATTCTGTTACTTGATATTCTTTACTAGTCTTTTTTTTTAGCACAAATGCTAATTGTATTGAATATTATTGAAGTGCTTAGTGAAAGCTGTGGTCACATTGGCATTTTAGATGTAGACCCTAGCTTACCACCCACTAGGTATTTTATCAGGAGTCCTTTCTTTCAAGGAATTATGAACTGCCAACCCTGTTTTGGTGGTGAGGTTATTGGAGGAACAGAATTCCTGGGTTTGTACTCATTTGAAATTGTATGACATTGAAACAAAAAGAGTGAAGTTCAGGACCTGAGGCTTCAGGTGTTCACCAAAGGCTACTGGAAAACTCTGAGGTGGGACCTGCAGGGGCCATGACTGCCATCCTCTCTGGGATCCTCACACTGCAGTACAGTACATCAGCCTCAATGTGACTTTAGGTCACATAGGTTCCACATATTTGCTAAATATGTCGGTATTTAAAGATCATAAACTCAGTTCTTGATGGTTTTGTTTCCCTTTTTTTGGTGTATTTGAACCATGGTTTCTCTGCATAGCCCTCAGTGTCCCGGATGTGCATTTTAGACCATGATGGATTCAAACTCTGAGGTTAGGATGTCTCTGCCTCCCACATGCTGGGATTAAATGCATACACCAGCACTGCCTGGCTTGCTCTTGTGATGGAAATGTTACCTATTCATAGAGGAAGAGCGATGAATGTCATCCAATGTCGGTAATCAATCAAGCTAAAAATGATTGCCAGATAGAACTAAATTACCAGTTACTGAAGCTGCAGGACCACGTAGGACTTATTTTTAAAGAGAAATTTCCATTTCAAACCCAGCAACAGTTATATATCAGTGCTCAGAATATCCATAGGGAAGTGCTTAAGTGTGGTGTCTGGAGAAAGGATGTAGATGGCCAAGCACTGTCAATGCCTTTGCACTGGATGGCTGTTTCAGGCAGACATGTGTTTAGAGGCCATGGCGAGAAGATCAAAGTCTTGGTTTCCCCTGCAAAATGTGTGTATGTGTTGAGGTAACGGTCTGCTTAACTAGCCCGTAGGCAGCAAAGCTCTCACACTGGGTAAATTGCTTCAAACTTGACGCCATTTTCCCCTGTATTCTATATGGGAAATGAGAAATGTGTTATCAATGGTATTATTAATAAAATATAATTCTCATATGTGGCTTGATGACTTCATGTTTTAGTTTTATGAACTATCTTAATAATGTGATTTTCTATAAATTAAGAAAAACCAGAACTGTAGGTGCTTTTTAAGGTAGGGGAAGACGAATGTGTGTCCTGTTTATATATCTAGATTAAGGGACACTCTGTAAAACTTAGAGAAAACTTCACTGAAAGTAAATATGTAAAGGGACTGGTGTTATGTGATATGTGGGAGTGACTTTGCTGCAATGTTCCAAGCCTAATTATTGAATCAATGACACAGGCAAACCCATCCAAAGGAAGACACAAAAGCTAGAAGATCATCATGAACAAAGAGGATAAACAACTAAAGCAGTGAATTGTTCCAGAAAGAACAAGAATAATACAGTAAAAAAAGGAAAAGGAAAAAACTGTAACGTTGTGGTGTGACTCTGTGCAGTAGTGCTTAGAAAGCCAAAAGACAGGAGTTAGGTTTCGTTGCTTCAATACAATGTGCAGTCAAATGTGAGTCCCTCATAATGGTAAAGTTAGCTGGCTGATGTTAGCTCTACATTTTTCATGTCAACATCCAATGCAGTGCCTGTATTTTTCTGTAACTAAAGTGCTTGAGACAGTGTCTCACAATGGTATGAAGCTCAACAGCTTGGACAGCCTTGCTGCCTAGCAAGTTTAAGTGATTTACCAGTCCCACCTTACCAGCATGAGTGAGGGTTGTCCCAGCTACATGGATTTGTGTGTGTGTGTGTGTGTGTGTGTGTGTCCACAACCAACAGCAGATCAGGAAAATCTGTTACAGCCTGAAGCTCTCAGACTGATACATTAAGGACTTTTGACTAGTTAGAAGTTTCTGAGTGGGCAAGTACATTGATAACCCCAACTCATGATTTTAAGACTATTGAGAGATAGGACAACAATTAGGCCTTTCCTTTGAAACTAGTACTGTGTTACTGAAGGCTGTCCAGATAGACATTCAGGAATCTAGGTACATGTACCACAAGGTCTGAAACTCTGGGGACTCTATTTCAGAGTATCCTGAGGGCATTGCACTGACAATTACCCTAGATTTGCCTTTCTCTCACTGAAACAAAAATGTTCAACAACACAGAGTAGCAGCAGTGATGGTCATCTCTAATACACACACACACACACACACACACACACACACACACTCACATGTTACACACACATCATGTTAGACCAATGGTAGACAAAGGCCAGTGGATTGCCTTAGGTTCAGGGCTCCAATGGCTACATACAGGGCTCCTGTACAAGGTTTCCTCCAAGGTAAGACAACTCCCTGCCCCTACACCTCAACTTAAACTTGGTATCCATCTATGAGTCAAGATCATTGCAAACTTTCTCACAGATTCTACACCTTGGCTTTTGCCTTATACCGGTTCCTGTTAACACATAAGTTTAAAATAATGAAATTTTATTTTCTTAGAAGTTATGTCTATGCATTAGTGTTTTTGCACTGAGGAGATGGGCATTTTCACACTGCATGTGGTCTTATCATAATCAAAAACCCAAGGTACTCGGTCCCGTTGCATCAGGTGTAAGATACTTACAATATGCACAGCTACCTTTTGCTAAGACCATTGAAATATAGGACAATCTGTAGGCCTTCTGGAAACACCTGGGGTGTTTAGCCAACCCTCTGTCCTAATTGACTTCCATTAGCCAAAATACCAGTACCACAAGAATGATACTGCTGTGACTGTCTTAGTAATAAGTACTCATGTCTGTGATAAATGATTAGATAGAAAGAAAAAGGGTTGGAGGCTATGCTAGTTGTGAGGGTCTTAGAATGTGTTCTAAAGTGTATACAATGCTGGGGATATGAATGCTTCAGTAAATTCTGAGCGTCTAAAGATGGTTTAGAGTATATGAATACAAATTGTAAGGGTAAAAAGAAATGACTTAGGGTGTATAAAATAGAAAATGTTTCAAATTTCCTTCCCCCTTCTATGCTATCGCCATACTGAGATTTCAAAAATTCAGACTTTTAATATTGATCAATGGAGTTCTGATAAGTTGGTAGAGCATTGAATACTTATTTTTTAGTCATGAGCACAGAATGTTAAGTTTCCTTTGTTTGTCTTATAAATGTAGACATAAAGGTGCTTCTCATTGGGCTAAGACATCTCCGTCCAATCTGTCTATATCCAGCTCTCTGGACAGAGGAAAAAACAGTTCCTTAATTTTAACTCAAATCCATAGTTTTTTTCTATGACTCAAGGGCATGAGTCTACTTCTGCTCTCTTACAGATACATGTTAGCTGCTTTGTCTACAATGTGGATTTTAGTAGAGATCATAAACAGTGGTAATGCTCATGTATCTAAAATATTTATTTTGTAAAGTAAAAATTCATGAAAGTGCAGAGAAGTGAGGGAGTTTTAAGATTTAGTTCCACCTCTCATGGGTCAAATGGACTCCAGATAAGAACAGCCTAATTTTCCTAACCTGCCTATCCCTGATGATGGGATCTCTCTCACCTGGGCTGAGAACTCCTCCCCTCCAACAATCACAATAATGTACCTACGAGGTCCAAATATCTGATTTTCCTTTAAGTTTCTAAACTTTAACTTCTGTTCCTAGTCCATTAATTGTCCCAGCGGATTTCTAGCCGACTAAAGATTGTAAACACACCAAAATCTCGTGGTCCATCAAAACTAGCAAGCTCTGGACTTGAAGCCAATGTAAACCAGATGCTTCTGACCAAGTTTCTTACCAGCATGAGCCCAGCTTTGGACCAGAATTCCAGGCTGCTCCAAAGCTGCCTGCACTTCTCTAGCCTCAGATTGTCCAACAGAACCTTCCTGGGCCTGACAATAATGTCCTATGTCAGCTAAGAAGCAGTTACAGAAGAGACTACATCACTTCTTATTTTAAGAAAAAGAAGAATTCTAGGTTCAAAGGAAACAGCTCTCCTCTATCAAAGGAGCCATTTCACTCTCACTGTGAAAAGAAACAAATTGCTCTCTTTGGTGCTTATTAGCATACAAAAGAGCTCGCTGGCCTCTAGACTCCTTTAGTATTAAAAACACCTGTTAAAATCAGAGAGTTACAAAAAGTTACTCAAAATGGGGGCTGGGATCTGATTGGATGGAGGCACATCTGTAAGAGATTTTTTTCCTTAATTTGAAGTAGAAAGATTCATCTGTAATCAGGATCTTGAAGTAGAAAGACACCACTCTAATCCACATCTCTCCAGCTGGGAAAAGAGAAAGCCTAATTTCAGAGCACTAACCTTATGTTTGACACTATGGAGACAGCATTTTGCCTTTGGGAGCACAAGTGAAACAGGAAGAGGGTGTTTCTCAAATACATCTTCTCCCTTTGACCTCCAGACTATGCCCTTTGTTTCATGACACAGAATTTCAAGATTAAACTTACTGCATTGCCCAGAAGTAAAGCTGTGCTTCCTGGGCACAAGCAAGGCTGCTGGCCTCTGTTGCTGTGGATCTGTGCACACAACATGTTCTAAGCAGGCTTCTCAAAGCTTTGTGGCTCAAGTAGCCCTCCATCCTGATCACTCCCTAGTAACCCCACTATTAAGAAAGAGTTCCCTGGCTTGAACAGTGTGAGATGGTGGAACCCTAGATCCCCACACCTGACAGGTAAGAGCAAGCAGTCAAATGTCCTCACAGCCCAGCACAGAAGCAGGCAGCTAACTCCACAGGTCACAGTGAACCAGCAAGACCATGAGGTTCATGCTTTGTAGCAACAAGAGTGTGTGGTATACATGGGTCCCCATGGAGGGAGATGTTCACATGTTTGAATTATGTTCAGACTTAAAGGCATGTCAAAATTAGAGAGTTATTCATCAGGTGTGGAATAACCAATACGGGTGGTGGCTAGTTAGGAGACATATCTCTCTGAACCAGAGGCATTCTGGGAGTGCAGGGTTGCCCATAGTGAGGCCTTTGGGACCTGGTGGGGAAGAAGATATCAACACACCTAGGAGAAATTTAGTCCTTACCACACTACAGCCTAGGGAAATCCTACTCTATTTTTCCCATTATTCCCTGGATGTGGGATTTCAAATTTCTTAAAGCAAAAAGGAGGTAGAATCAATGATAAGATACATGTGTCTATAAAATCAAACAAACAAGGCTAATGTCTCCCCATGGCTGGTAGGCTAGGACCATCACTGGCCTTTCCTTGGGCTGAAGTAGAAAACATGTGTTTGATTAGATTCCTCCAAATGAACATTTTCTTTTGACTCCTTCTCACTGCAGTATTTCACAGAGACACCCTCCCCCAGTCAACTAAGCAGCCAAACTTATTTGTAGTGAACCTCACTATGCAGGACTATGAGTGTGGTCATTTAGGCTGTGACTCAGGCAGCCTCTAGCTTCGGGAGCTCCTGGCCATCTCAGGTGAGGCGATCTCAGGTAGGGGAAGGTATCTTGGAGCCTCACTGAAGGGTTTAAGATGCCACCCCAAAACTTAATGTGGCCTCTGAGTCCTCACTGCAATCCAGTGTGACTGGGGCAGAGGGGCTTTTGTGCCATCTGACTAGTGAGGAAACTGCATCCATGTCTCCAGCCTGCCTCCTGTCACCAGAGCACTTTCCTTAGTGTGGTTTCTCAGTGTTTGTTAGTTTTCATTCTTATTTTGCTCCCTAAAGAAAGGCTGAAAATTGGCCTGGTGTTGGTGACACATGCCTTTAATACCAGGCCAGAGGAGGCAGAGGTGCATGGGTCTCTGTGAGTTAGAGGCCATCCTGGTCTACAGAGGTAGTTCAAGGTCAGCCAGATCTACTCAAAGAGAAACCCTGTCTTGAAAAACCACTACCACCTCCACCACCAATGATATTAATAATAATAATAATAGTAATAATAATAAGGCAGATGTAGTGTTATGGTAATAATGTAAATTTCATAAAAAATGATTAAAATTAGAATATTTAAACAAAAAATCTAAGATGATTAGTGTTTATCAAGAAGTTTATTTAAATCCTAGGCTAGGGTTCTCGGGGATTTACTTTGTGGTGTAAACTGACCTAAATTTCTTCACAAACACTCCTGCCTCCCAGTCCAAAAGGGTAAGATGAATGTTTCAGTAGAAAACACTAAGCAGAGGCTACTTTTGTGTTTGTTTCTGAGACAAGATATTTTGTGGCCCATACTGACTGTACTGGTCAGTTTTGTGTATCAGTTTGACACAAGTTAGAGTCATCAGAGAAAAAGGAGCCTCAGTTGAGGAAATTCTTCCATGATATCCAGCTGTGAGGCATTCTCTCAATTTGTGAGCTATGGGGGAGGGTCCAGCCCATGGTGGGTGGTACCTTCCCTGGGCTGCTGGTCCTGGGTTCTATAAGAAAGGAGGCCCAGCAAGCCAAGGAAAGCAAGCCAAGAAGCAGCTCTTCTCCATGGCCTCTGCATCAGCTCCTGCCTTCAGGATCCTGCCCTGTTTGAGTTCCTGTCCTGACCTCCTTCAGTGGTGAGCAGCTAAATAGAAGATCAAGCTGAATAAACCCATTCCTCCCAACCTTGCTTTTTTAGTCATGGTGTTTCATCTCAGAAGTTGAAACCCTAACTAAGACAAGTTGGTACAAGTATAGTAGGGAATTGCTGTGACAGACCTGACCACGTTTTGGGGAGGATTGTGAAAGGACTTTGGAACTTTGAGCTAGAAGAACCAGAGTGTCAGGAGCTCAGTGGGGTGTACTCTAGGAACTTGGAAGGTAAGAATGCTAAGAACAATACAGAAGATGAAGGCTTGGCTTGTGAAGATTCAGAGGGAAGTTTAAAGACTCTGTCAGAGACTTTTGCTATTTTGAATTAAGATTTTATGGTTCTGGTTAGCTGGTGTTGACAAATCAGCTGTGATTAACAAGATACCAGCACTACTAAGTGGAAACTTTGCTTTGCTGGCATACTTGGTGCTGCTCAGCTGGAGCTAAGAAATCAGTGGTGATTAAGAAGAGCCCAGAGTCACTGAAGTGAGATGTTCTGGAAAATGTTTCCTGGGAACACAGAAAAGCTATGTTCCAGAGAGAACCAAGGTTATTCCTCCTGTTGGTAGCTAGACTTGGTAATGGATAAGAGTCACCCATGTGGTACTGGTTTTGAAGGCATGAAGGGGTCATGGAATGCAGCTGAGGTTTGGCACTGAGAGAAGGCAGGAGAAGCCATTGGTGGAGGTGCAACCTCACTGGCAGGTGAAGGCCCAGGACTGAAGGGATCATGCAAAGAAGTTGAGGCTGGGCACCATGAAGAGAGCCTAAGTGAGGCTGTTGGTGAAAGGGCAGGCCAGTTGCGGGAGAAGCCCCCAGCATATTGGAGATGTCAGTGGAGCATGGGTTGACCACCAAGAACAGCAGCAGCGGTGGGGTGGAGTGAGCCAGAGCCGAGAATACAAGCTGTGTTTGCTGCTGCAGAGGACAGAGCCCGAAAGTGATCCAACTCTTTGGAGGAGTCTAGAAGATCGTGAGTAGATCCCAGACATTGTATGACTGGAATTTATTTTGCTTTTATTTGATGGTGAATGTGCCCTGAATTTTCTCTTGAAGTAAGATAGTACTTTACTGGAGCCCAACTCAAAGGAGTTGAGAGACTTTGGAATTTAAAAGAGATTGGCTATTCTTTTTTTTTGTTTGTTTTTTTTTCAAGACAGGGTTTGTCTGTGTAGCTTTGTGCCTTTCCTGGAACTCACTCTGTAGCCCAGGCTGGCCTCGAACTCACAGAGATCTGCATGGCTCTGCCTCGCAAGTGCTGGGAGATGGCTCAGGCATTAAAGGCTAGGCTCACAACCAAAATATAAGAGATTGGCTATTTTAATGGGAATGAAATTTCAATGTGTTGGGTTGTAAAGACTGTGGACCGTTTAAAGTTTATCTTTTTGTGTGAGATCTGGGATTGAGTAAGGAAGGACAGCTTAGTGGCTCAATAGTGATCTTTTCATGTGTCAAGTTGACAAGGGGTCTGTTTTACTGGCTGGTTTTGTGTGTCAACTTGACCCAAGCCTGAGGCATCAGAGAGTAAGGAGCTTCAGTTAAGGAAATGCCTCCCTGAGATCCAGCTGTCGGCATTTTTCTCAATTAGCGATCAATGTGGGAAGGTCCAGCCCATGGTGGGCTAGTGGTCTTGGGATCTATAAGAAAGCAGTTTGAGCAAGCCAGGGTTGCAAGAGAGTAAGCCACAACCCACCATGGAACCTGCATCTGCTCCTACCTCCAGGATCCTGTCCTGTTTGAGTTCCTGCCCTGACTACTTCAGTGGTGAACAGCAATATGGAAGTACAAGCTGAAAAAAACGCTTTCCTTCCCAACATGCATTTTGGCCATGACATTTCATTGCAGCAATTGAAGTCCTAAGTAAGAGACTGACCTTGATCTTGTTTTCTACCTGGGCTGGTGTGCTGGGTGTGGGGCAGGATACAGTTAGTGATGACTGCCAGGGTGCAGGGAGAGGGAATAAAAAGCAGGGGAGGGGGGAAGTTGCAGCATAAGGAGGGTAGAGTGGACACAGTGTGGGAGAGGGAGAGTGTAGGAAGGGGGAGGGGAGGAGGAGTGGAAGAGAAAGGAGATAGAGAGCAGAGGCAGGAGAGAGTGGGGAGAGGAATGCCTTTTCTTTTTTTTTTTTTTTTTTTTGGATTGGGGAAACTTCTATCTTTCTACCTACTCAGCTCAAGAAAAATCCGATAAGGACTCCCCTCTGAGAGCTAACTTTCTCTCCCTGGTCTATCCAGCAGATTTCCTGAACTGTGTCATTAGTCCAGGCAGGAGGCTGACCCAAATAGGACTGAGAAGTTGCTTCCCAAGCTGTTCACAAGATCCAGACAAGGTCAGGAGATACATCATCTCATCTAATCCAGTTAACAGATTCAGAGGAAAATTGCATCTTGAGGTGTGAAATTTCCTCACATGACAAGTGGCCTGTGAATGGCCATCACAACTGATCCCCTTTTTTGTTTCCACCTCCCAAGCATATTCAAACTGGGTCTTAAGGACTTGAAGATGGAGTATTCTGGAAATATTCCACTTTAGGAGAGATTAATGATGTCAAACTCTCTTCAGCAAAATATTTAAGTGAAATACTGTTACTATCCCCAGGGAACCCCAAAAACACTGCAAAAACACTTCTATGTTTCTATGCATTCACCTCATGAACAATCTGATAGGTCCTCCACCTGAGACCTAACTGTGTCCCTCTGGTCTACCTAGCAGGTTCTGTGAGCTGTGGAATCTGGACCCACACTGCAGTCAGGAGGCTGCTCCCTGATGCTGGCTCAGAGATGACTGAAAAGGTGCTTCACAGGTAGACTACAAAGTCCATAACCTCATCTAATCCAATTAGCAGATTGAGAAGAAACCTGTTCTTTTCTTTTCTTTCTTTTTTTTTTTTTTTTGGATAAGTCCCTTTAATCCAGAATTGAGGTGAAGGACACCTCTAATGTGGGCCAAAAGTCCTGGAAGGTTCCATGTCTTCATCATTGGTCAAGTGAAGCTGTAGGGCCACAATGGACAGATTTTTCAATCAAAAATTCAATTACAAACCCTGCAAAAATTGTATATCAGTGCTCAGACTATCTACAGGGAGGTACTTCAACATAGTGAATCTGGAAAGGATGTAAATGGCCAAATATTGCAAATCCTTTTGGGTGGCTGTGTTTTAGAGAGCCATATCTTTATACACCCCATGTTTTTTGTGTGGAGAGACAGTGGAAATCTGTAGGACTGGTCCATGAGCACCAAACAATCATTCTGGCTACCTCGAAGCCTAATCCTGGTTTTCTAATTCAATTAGTTTTGCATATTGAGATATTCCTTAATGTCAAATGACCTTCAATCTACAGTCTGTTTCTTCAGTGCTTATCAATAGGGAGGGGAATTAGCATATTAGCATTTGACCAACTCACCCACCAAGCACATTAATGGAGGAGCCATACCCTAAAAATTCTCTAATTACTGATAGTAACATATTTGTAGTGCCATCTGTCAGGAATACATGGAGAGAATCTGTGGGGCAGGAGTAGACCTGAGAGGGAGAGTGGATTCAAGGAGATACATTCAGAGAATGAGAGAGAGAGAGAGAGAGAGAGAGAGAGAGAGAGAGAGAGAGAGAGAGAGAGAGAGAAATGATAGAGAAGTGATAGAAGTGGGGGATGGAGGGAATTTCTTTTTGAAATGGTGATTGATTTGCTTTGGTAAATGTGAGAATATGTCAAATTCCTATAGTTATTCAGTTGCAAAATACAGAAATATTCAGGAGAAAATGTGATGTACTGAAATCATGATTTCAGAAAAGAATGAGACTTTTAGAAAATTATGAATAATTGAACAATGTGTGATAATATCATAGGATTTGGAAGCAATGAAGAAAGGGGGGAAATTATGAAAACTAAATACTTCAGTTTAAACCAAGAAACTGAATGATGAAGTGATTAGTGTTCATCACAAGTTGTGTATTAAATCCTAGGCCAGTGTTTCCCAGAAATCACTTTGTGGTCCAGACTGGCATGATTCCTCCATCAATTCTCCTGCTTCCCACTCCAAAGAGATGAGATGGATGCTCAGACAACACTAAGCAAATGCTACTTTTTTTTTTTTTTTATATGTTTCTAGAGTGAATTCTCCTGTGGCCAATACTAACCTTGAGCTTGGACTCTACCTGGGCTGGTTGGAGCTGCTGAGCACAATGCCTTTACCTCCAAGGTGCTGAAGATAATCCTCTGCACAGACAGCCTGGCCTCAACTCATGGGGTGCATAATCACATTTGGCAGATTTGTTATTTTTTTAATATTTTATTTTTCAGTTATTTTACATACAGACCAGTTTCCTTTCCCTCCTCTCATCCTATTCCCCCCCCCCAACCTCCCATCTATCCCCCTTATCCACTCCTACCCCATTCAGAAAGTGGCAGGCCTCCAATGGGAGTCAAAAAAGCATGTCCTATTATGTTGATGAGAACCAAACTCAAGCTCTTCCCCCTGCACCAAGTCTGGGCAAGGAATCCATGCATGGGGAATAGGTTCCTAAAAGCCAGCTAATGAGCAAGAGACAGGTCCTGATCCCACTGTTAGGGGCCCCACAAACAGACCAAGCTACATGATGGTCACTCACATGTACAAGGCTTTGGTCAGTCCCATGCAGGCTCCCTAGCTGCTGTTCCAGAGTCGATGAGCTCCCATTAGCTCAGGTCAGCTGTCTCTGTAGGTTCCCTGTCATGATCTTGACTCCCTTGCTCAATCAATCCCCTTCACTTCTACGCAACTGGACTTCTGGAGCTCTGCCCAGTGCTTGGCTGTGGATCTCTGCATCTGCTTCATCAGTTACTGGATGAAGGCTCTCTGTTGAAATTAGGGAAGTCACCAATCTGATTCCAGGAGAAGACTAGTTCAGGTATCCTTTCCACTATTGCTAGGAGTCTTAGCTGGGGTCATCTTTATGGATTCATGATCGATTCTTTGGCACCAGGTTTCTCCCTATCCCCAAATTGGTCCCGTCAATCAAGATACCTCCTTTATTAATCTCCCCCTCCATTCTGCCCAAATGCACCATCTGATCCCTCCCTTTTGCCTCCCCCATTCCTCTCCTACTCCTAGTTTACCTAGGAGATCTCATCTATTTTCACTTTCCAGGGAAATCCATGTGTCCCTCTTAGGGCCCTCATTGTTCCCTCACTTCTCTGGGGCTGTGGATTGAAGCCAGGTTATCCTTTGCTTTGCTTTTAATATCCACTTATGAGTGAGTACATACCATGTTTGTCTCTCCAGGTCTGGGTTACCTCAACCAGGATGATTTTTTTCTAGTTCCATCCATTTTTTTTCTGAGTATTTCATGATGTGATTGTTCTTTTACTCCTGAGTAATTCTCTATTGTGTAAATGTACCACATCATCCATGCTTCAACAGAGGGTCATCTAGGTTGTTTCCAGAGCTATTATGAATAATGCTGCTATGAATATAGTTGAGCAAGTGGCCTTGAGGTATGACTGAGCATCCCTTGGGTATATACTGAAGAGTGGTATCACTGGGTCTTGAGGTAGATTTATCTGATTTTCTAAGAAATCACCATATTGATTTTCAAAGTGGCTGTACCTGTTTGTACCCCCACCAGCAGTGGAGGAGTGTTTCCCTTACTCCACATTCTCTCCAACATGGGATGTCCTTATTTTAAGTCTTGGCAATTCTGACAGGAATAAGATGCTATCTCAGAATCATTTTGATTTGTATTTTCTTGATAGCTAAGGACATTGAACAGTTCTCTGCCATTTGAGATTCTTCTGTTGAGAATTCTGTTTAAATCTGTACCCCATTTTAAAATTGGATTATTTGGTATTTTGATGTCTAGTTTCTTGTGTTCATAATATATTTTGGAGATGAGTGGTCTGTCAGATGTGGGGTTGGTGAATATCTTTTCCCTATCTGTAGCCTGCCATTTTGTATTCTTGTCAGTGTCCTTTGTCTTACAGAAGCTTTTCAGTTTCAGTCGGTCCCATTTATTGTGATCCTAGTGTCTATGGTACTGGTATTGTATTTAGGAAGTGATCTCCTGGGCCCTTGCTCTCAAGGCAACTTCCCACTTTCCCTTCTATCAGGTTCAGTGTAACTGGATTTATGTTGAGGTCTTTGATCCACTTGAGTTTTGTGCAGGGAGATAGATATGGTTCTATTTGCGTTCCTCTATGTGCAGACATAAAATTATGCCAGCAAAATTTGTTGAAATGCTTTCTTTTTTCCATTGTATAAGTTTGGCTTCTTTGTCAAAAGTCAGGTGTTCATAGACATGTAGATTTAACAACAGGCACACAGGCCCCTATATGTGGCTCAAGGAAACTAAAATCCTATCAAGTAAGGTCAGAAGAGGATCCTTATACTGACAAGTGAAGAGAGGTATGGAGTATGAAGCAAAAGAGAGCTATTGGACAAGTTGATCTATAGGAAATGAACTCAAGTGAGAGCCCATAAAGGCTACAGATGCTGTGTATCAGCCAAGGGGGAACTGAGGATAGGATAGCAGAGAGGAAGGCTCCCAGGGAATGCACCAACAGAGTTCCCTGACCTGCTCTTGGTTGGGCAAAAAGCTACAGAATGATAGCCCTCACCCAGCCAAGAAGCTCAAGACAGGAAAATCACTGAAGCTTGCTAACCATCTGGGAGATCCAAGCTGTTGAGCTGTCAGCTAGTGTGAGACAGTGTCTCAAGCACAAGTTATAAAAAATACAGGCACTACAATGGGTGTTGATATGAACCAGTCTAAAGCATTAGGGAGGGTGAGAAATTTTGTAATGTCCTAGGCTCAAAGATGAATACCTAGGTAAAACAGAGGTGTAGAGGCAGGGTATTGTCTCATTTTGGAGGCCAGCTTCCACCTTTTCAAGGGCTCTTAGGAGGAGAGAGGGAAAAGAAAACAGACAGCGAAGAGGAGAAAGAAACACGTGATAGCTACCGGAGGACCTGGGTCAATACCCAACAGCCCTTTTTGTTTAATCAAAAGGGCTTTTTATAACAATGCCAACGGGTGGGGAAAAAAACCTCCCCCTTACTAGATCAAAGCACACCACACAGCCAAAGCATAGACCCTTCCAAATGCCTGCTAACCACCCTGGGGGTTAAATCATCCTTTTGTACAGTCCTACTGGGTAAAGCAAGCTCAGATTCTTGGACACTGAGTTCTCACTAGGAAACCTCTGTAGGTCTCCACAGTCTCACATTGGAGGGAAGCTTGTCTAGGAGCCTAGTATGTAGCCAATGAAGCTATGAAATTGAAGCAAACCTCTGGCCTTTGTCTACCAGGAGGCTAATATGACACAAGGGGCCACAAGACCTGCTGTTACTGTTGTTGTACATGCTCTTGTTTCCATGAAAGAAGGGCAAATTTAGGGTAACTCTCACTGAAGTACCCTCAGGATATTCTGAGCTTGAGTCCCCAGAATTTCATACCTTGTGGTAGGTGTCCCTAGATTTCTGGATGTCAATCTGGCTAAAACCTTGAGTAACAGCACAGTAATTTGGAAGGGGAGTCCTACAGATTTTCCCCCATTTATGGTTAAGAACAGAAGGTGGGTCTGCAAGCCCATGGTACATATATATGGGATACCTGATGCAGTAGGGTGAATGCCACTTGGGCTGATGAAATTTATTGGACAATAGGAAAGATGAAAAATCCTGTGTCCACAGCCCAAGAACATCCATGCATAGACATAATTTCTAGGACAATTTTATTGCTGAAATTTGAAAACCTCATGTATACTATGACAACTAGTAGAGTTATGAACATTGAGGTTAAAGGATCTACTAGAGGTCACTGATAATGACAGGGAAGAGGACAGTTGATGTTTCTTCTGAGTGCTTCGGTGACATACTTCAGAGTCCAGAGTCCACACTGAGGTGAGGCTACCTGCATGGAGATGTAAGTCCAGTCATGAGAGGAGTGTTTGGTGTTGCCGCCATTTGTAAGTGAATCTGACAGGTTACAGTCATCTCCCTAGTTCATTCTAGAGAGAAACATACTGATCTACTGGGGTTCTTTTCACTCCCGAAGATTCCATCATATGGTAATCAGGAAGCACCTGGGTAGTCTGAGAATGGAGGTGGCATCTCCTTACTAGGTGGTGACTCACAACCCATTACTGTCCTTTGAGGACCTCCAGGTCTCCTTATCTTCATAGAGGACATTTTATGGGACCTCAGAGCCTACACCTCCTTCTGCAGTCAGGCAGGGGACTCAGAAGTATGTATTTGCTTCTCAGTGGAAAGTCCTGGGGGCACTGTCAGGAACCTGTATCTCCAGCAATCACAAGCATGTCTAGTAAAGATCATCCTCAGGGTTTGGCCTGTGACATGGGCAGGCAATGGCATGGGTTCTGGTATTCAATACAAGGTCTAGCTGAGATCAGGGCAACTCTACTTTGTAGCAGTGTTTGGTCAATTTTGCCCAACTCAGCTGCATTATTCTTGTTCCTTTCAGCTGCCTCTTTTAAACCAGTTCTGTTTGCAGTGGATTGGGACTGACTATCTGGGGGAGGAGGCCTTGGAAAGAGTATTTGCATTGCTCTCCTTACTAGTGTTCTCCTGTAAGTGACACTTCAATTCTTTTGGGGATTCAGCCTAGGCTGTGTGGGACCCTGTGATGGTTTCTTGCCTGGTACCTAGAAATGACATTGGGGATCTGTCTGTCCTTATGAAGGACAGGATGCTGGCTGGTTGTGTTTTCCTACTGGGCACCTGGTCTTTTGACTCCATGTGGAGCACTTGACCAATTCCATTCCTTTTAGGGATAGCAATGAGAAATTGATGTGAGGTACCTTGTGTCTTTTGATGCATTAGGTTTTCTGATGCTTATTTCTGCCATCCTGTTTGTTATCCCAGAATGCCCTCTTCTGATGGGTGAGTTTTCTGTGCCTGGAACTTCTTGGGGTACTCTGATTCTGTGTTTGAAAACCTATGAATCCCCATATTTTCATGTTAGAATCCTGCCTCACATGGGATGCTTTTTGCTTTCATAATGATTAATTCTCTGAAACTTTGTTGAAGGGTTTATTTCTTCAATGAAATGAAAGAGCCTTCTGGAAAATTATTTGGCCACTATCCTGTTCATTGTTACATTGCTATGAAGAGACTTCATGGTCATGGCATCTCCTATAAGTGAAAGATTTTATTTGGGGCTTGCTTACAGTGTCTGAGGTTTTTTCTATTGTCATCATAGAGATGATGGCAGGAAGCAGGCTTCCATGATGCTGGAGAAGTAGCTGAGAGTTCCACATCTAAATGTTCAGGCAACACGATGGGAGTGACATTGGGCTTGCCTTAGCAATTGAAACCTCAAAGCTCAACCTCATTGATATACTTCCTTGAACATCTAGACCTACTTCAACAAGACTGACTCTCCTAATCCTTGTTTAGTAATGCCACTCCATTATGACTAATTATTCAACTATCTGATTCTATGGGTACCATTCTTATTCCAACCTCCACAGTGTCCAGCTGGACAATATGGGGAGCAAGATAGGAGCTGGTAGCCATGGAAAAGCTGTACATGATGTAAATTTAATACTCATGTTTGAGAGTATTAAGATAGCAATGTTTAATCAATAGAGAATACTGATGTTATTAGCATTAATCTTACAGTACGGTCCTAGACTAGTCTTCCCTGAATTCCTCATTGTAGTGTAAATGGCAGTATTGCTTCAGCAATTCTCATGTTACCTTCAAGTAACAGAGCAGTAATTTGGAAGGGAAGTCCTACAGATTTTCCCATTATTCATGGTCTTAAGAACTCAAGATGGGTCTGCATGAGCATGGTGTATATATGACACACTTGATGCAGGTGGATGAATGACACTTGGGCTGATGGGTTTTTATTGGACCAAAGGAAATGTGAAAATTCCTGGGTACTTGGCTGAAGAACACCAATGCATAGGACAATATTATGGCAGAAATTTCAAAATGTCATGTATATTATAACAACTAGTAGAGTTATGAACATTGAGGTTATTGAATGGATCTACTAGAGGTCACTGATAATGACAGGGAAGAGGACAGGTGATGTTTCTTCTGAGTGCCTCTCAGTGACATACTTCAGAGTCCAGAGTCCACACTGAGGTGAGGCTACTTGCATGGAGATGTAAGTCCAGTCATGAGAGAAGTGTTTGGTGTTGCCACCATTTGGAAGTGAACCTGACAGGTTACAGTCATCTCCCTAATTTATTCTAGAGAGAAACATACTGGTCCACTGGGATTCTTTTCACTTCTGAAGGGTCCATCATGTAGTAATTAGGATGTTTCTGGGCAGTCTGAGCAGGGAGGTATCATCTTCTTACCAGGTGGTGTCTCACTCCCCCTCATTGTCCTCTGAAGTGGAAGAGACCTGAAGGTCCTCATAGAGGACAGTCCATGGGACCCAGGAGTATGTACCCCTTTTTCAGTCAGGCAGGAGTCTGAGGAGGAGATGTCTACTTCTTACTGGCAAGATCCGTGTCCACTGTCACGAATCTGGAAGTCCACCAATCACCATGGAGTCTGGTGAAGACCATCTTCAGGGTTTGGCCTGTGACATGGGCAGCCAATGGATACTGGAACTCAATGTAAACTCTGGCTGAATGCGGAGCAGCTGTACTTTGAAGCAGCAGTGTTTGTTCAGTGCTTCTGGGCACCTGGGCTGCCAAGTTCTTGATCCTTTCAGATGCCTCTTTCTGACCAAGCCTTTCTGCAATGGCCTGGGATTGACTCTCTGGGGAGGATACCTTGGAAACAATCTTTACATTGCACTCCTCTGGTGTTTTCCAGGAAATGGCCCTTAGTTTCTTCAGGAGATTCTGGCTCGGGTATGGTAGGCCCTGTCATGGTTTCTTGCCTCAGGCCCGGAAGCTGACATTGGGAATTGTCTGTCTTTGTGGAGGACAGGATGCTGGCTGGGTTGTGTTTTCCTACTGGGCACCCGGTCTTTTGACTCCATGTGGAGCACTTGACCAATTCCATTCCTTTTCGGGACAGCAATGAGAAACTGATGTGAGGTACCTTGTGTCTTTTGATGCATTAGGTTTTCTGATGCTTGTTTCTGAAATCTTTCCTGTTAACTCAGGGCTCCCTGTTCTGGTAGGAGAATCTTCTGTGCTTGTGGCTTCTTGGGGTACTCTGAGTTCTCTGTGTTTGAAACCCTCTGCATTTCCAAATCTTCATGTTGGAATCCTGCCTCACGTGGGACACTTTTCGCTTAAATAATGATTAATTCTCTGAAACTCTGTTCAAGGGTTTATTTCTTCTTTCCAAGGGTGAAATGAAAGAGCCTTCTGGAAAATTATTTGGTCACTTTCCTGTTCATTGTTATGTTTCTGTGAAGAGACTTCATGGCTATGGCAACTCCTGTAAGAGAAAGCTTCTATTTGTAGCTTGCTCACAGGTTCTGAGGTTTTATCTATTCTCTGCATAGTGAGGAGAACAGGAAGCAGGCATACATGATGCTGGAGAAGTAGCTGAGAGTTCCACATCTATTGTTCAGAGAGCAGGATGAGAGTGATATTGGGCTTGACTTACCAATTGAAACCTCAAAGCCCAACATCATTGACATACTTCTTTGAACATCTAGACCTACTTCAAGACTCTCCTAACCTTTGTTTAGTACTGCCACTCCATTATGACTAATCATTCAAATATCTCTTTTTATGGGTACTATTCTTATTCAAACCTCCAGTTTTCAACTGGACAATATGGGGTGCAAGATAGGAGCTGGAAGACATGGAAAAGCTGTCCATGATGTAAATTTAATACTCATGTTAAAAGTTATTAGTATAATAATGTTTAGATAAAAGAATCCTGTATTATCAGTGATTATCCTAAAGTGGGATCTGATATCCTAGACTAGGCTTGCCTGAAATCCAATTTCTACTGTAAAATGGCAGTATTCCTTTAGCAACCC
The DNA here is from genome assembly GCF_949786415.1 of Peromyscus eremicus. Classification (NCBI taxonomy): domain Eukaryota; kingdom Metazoa; phylum Chordata; class Mammalia; order Rodentia; family Cricetidae; genus Peromyscus; species Peromyscus eremicus. Next base: position 14,118,998 of record NC_081433.1, on the reverse strand, counting down.
TCATGACTCAGACTCCAAAGAGATAACATTAATATTTAAATAACATTAACATTCAGATGGACCACACCTGGCTAATACTGCATTTGTGATTGTTTCTGAGACAAGATATCTGGGGGCAGTTACTGACCTTGAGGGGGTTGTCTAGTTAGGGTGGGTTGAACTCCTGACCACCTGCCTGCTTTGGTTCCTGAATCAGCAGAAAACAAATAGTTTTAACCAATAAAATTGAATTGCTTGACATATGAATAATACCTGGCCTGGCAATGGCCATCACACCATGATTGTTCATGTGTTTCCCCCTCCCAACCATGTTCAAACCAGGACTTGTGACTTGATATTGCATCATTGTGGGAGTGTGTCACTGTAAAAATGGTTAATACTATCAATTTATGTTCAATATAATTTTAAATAAAATGCTATTACTGTCTCTACAATTTTATCAGTGATCCTCATATTCATTCTGAAATACTCCTATGCTTCTAACCACTCATCAGGAGAAAAACCTGAAGACTTTCCCCTGATAGCTAGCTGTCTCCCCTGTGGTCTCTGCATTGGTTTCTCTGAGTTGTAGAATCTGGACCCACACATGAAGCAGGAGACTGCTTCCAGGAGCCTGGCTGAATGGACACTTAAAATCTATTGCTTCACCGCTCTTTTCCAAATACCAGTTAAGGTCATGAGATCCATGATGTCATCCAATTAGTAAACTTCTGTTTGCATTTAGATCTTCATCAATGTCAAAATAATCTGCAACCCACAGTCTGTTCCTTTAGTATATATCAGTAAGGGAGGGGGTAGTTTGACCAACTGTACCAGCACATTAATGAAGGAGCTACATCCTCATAGAAATGTCTAATTAGATTTAATGGCTTTTATATAATGCCATCACTCATGCCTGAATTACTGAGGTGATATTCAGCAAGCTAGCCCCACCAAGTTGACACAATCGCCCTGGATTTCATCTCCTCCTGCAGTGTTGAAGCCCAGTTCCTCCTCCTCCCTTTCTAAGCACAGTAAAGACCATTCACACCACAATATTGTTTCCTTCCCCCCATTATGTTCTCTTGCTCTTTGCTGGATCAATCCACTTCTTTAGCTGTTTACCCACTCTGTTCATACTGATGCTGCTTTTTGTGTGTCTGCCTATGGGCAGCTCCTTCATTTATGTTCTGGGTACAGTTGATCAGACACTAGATCAGGGCATTCTGGGCAGATGTGCATCCCCAGTCCTTTCTCCCTTACAGACAGGATGTGTGCATGGCATTCAAGGTGAACATCAGAAACCCATGGAAGTCTTCCTGTTTGTGTTGTGGAAGGCAGTACTCAACTTTTCTGAGGGCTCGATGACATCCCTGGAGTGGAGAAAACTCTGGGTCACATGAGCTTCCATAGCACACATCATGCAACCTCCAAGGTGAGAGTAGCTCAGAATCCTCTGGGGAACAGCACTTAGTTTGCAGTACATGTTGTGTGTGTCAGACACTGCAGGGCTGTGTTCAGGTAGCAGTTATTACCCATGTCTGGAGCCTAGCTCCCATGCCGTGGATCCTCTCTCAAGTCAGACTGTTTATTCCACTGGCAGTCATGTCTGAGGCACCTGAGCTTTATCCTGATGCTGGTTGGTCAGGAGATGACAGGACAGGATCTGTGGCAGGGCAAGAACACAATTAGACTTCAGGGCCAACAGCCTGGCCTGAGAACATGTAAGCTGTAACTGACTTACTGTGAGACTCACCTACTGAGAATGGTTTAGCAGGCTCCATGTCCCCAGTGGTCCCTTCCAAATATGGTCCTTGACTCCTTTATTGGGACAGAAAGATCCTCTTCTACAAATGACCATTTCTTCCCTCCACCAGGCTGGATGTCTCAGCTGGTCTTCATTAGATGCTTGTTTCTCAGAGGATTGGGTTCTAATGGTAGTGAAGAAATGGACTTGCTAGCAGTTCAGAGTGTGAAACAAGCCTTGTAGAATTGAGTGAAGGAGGAAGAGCTGTGTAGTGAAAATGACTACCACTGTGGCCATTGTCAGGAGACTATGACAGTGTTCAAGACCCAGACTGTGCAAACTGCCCCAGAGCTTCTCTTGCTGGTGTTGAATCACTTCTCAGAGTTGAGAGGTGACAAAGTGGACAGGGAAGTGAGCTACCCTGAGTCCCTTTAGCCATACATGTCTCAACACTATGGAGCACCATTGGTGTATGCCCTCTGTGCTGTGCTGGTCCATGATTTTATGACTTGTCACAGAAGACGTTACTTATGTTATCAAAGCTGGCAATGTCCACTGGTAGAAGACAGATGATTCTAGGGTCACAGGGTGTGATGGGACTCTGTCTATGATATGCCTCTCTATGTGCTTTATGTTTGGCTGACTGCTCTCAAAAAGGACAGTTTCTGTGCCACAGGAGGGAGAGTAAACAGGGTCCCTGGCACCAAACATCAGGTAGGGAAAACATGCCTGAGTAAGGTCAACAGAGTATCTTTGATAGATATGGAAGCTGCAGAGCCATGGGAACACAGGTGTAGAGCAGCCAAAGAAATCCCCTTAGAGCAGTGGAGAGTGCGTCAGGTCCACCACCACCCAAAGCCTCCATGGGACCCCAGGAAAACTGAACCCACTCTGTCAGCAAATGCAGTTGTGATTCACTAGTGCACACACAAAGGGGACTGGGGGAAGAACCATGCCAAAAAGGAGAGTTACCCCCATCAGCATTCTGCCAGGCTCCTGTCTATAAGGGGTTCGTGAAGCGTGGGCAGCTCTGCGATCATCTGGCTGGTTCCTTGGGCTCAATCCATATTGACATGAAGTTTTCTGACAGCCTTTCTTTTTTGAGTTTTTTGAGAGAGGATTTCTCTATTTAACTGTGGCTTTTTTGGAACTTATGCTGTAGACTAGGCTTGCCTCAAACGCACAGAAATCCTTCTGCCTCTGGTCCCTGAGTGCTGGGATTAAAGGCATGCACCACCAAATGGTTACAGCTTTCCTAAAGTGAAATATTCCCAGAATGTTCCAACTTCAAGCCCCTAATTTCCCATTTGGTTGAATATGCTTGAGAGTGGATACAGAGATAGGGGTCATTGTATGATGGACATAAGCAGGCCATGTATTCTTGTCTTATTAAGAAGTGATTTCATTGGTTATAGATCTTTTCTTTCTTTCTATTCAGCAAATCCAAGCCAATAGCTCCGGATGATTGACTCACACTCAGCCATGAGTCAGGAGAAACACATGCTGATTCAGGGCCCAAGAGCCATTCCAGCCCAAAGATCCCAGAGTAAGCCAAGAGGGCCCATGGCTCTGAAGGTTCCCCCACCGGAGGAGGAGAACCCTAGGGTAAGTGGAGTTTTATACGTGTCAGCAGCCACTGGGGCTAGGTGAGACATGACTTTGGGCTTTGGGACAGAATACTTGTGCTCTGGGATATCCACCAGAGAAGACTGTTCAGACCTGGCTTTAAGCCAGGAGAAAGGTATTATTAGCAGCCTGGCAGAGTATGTGCTGTGTGGTCCCTATCCCGGTGATCACTGAGCCTATCTCAGGATGAGCTGTGAAGCACAGACACCATATTCTGGCTTGACATACTTCACATAACAAGAACAGTAGGCCCCAAGCAGGAAACAAAATACAAGAGGCAAGTTTAGTGCATTTAGAGTCCATTCCACAACTATGGACTTGAATAGATTAGGTCTTACTTTTCCTTTTGGTACCTGGTAATGTCAATGTGGTGAGTTCTATGGCCTGATGGTACTATTGTCCTACAGTCAGTTGTACTGATATGTGGGGATCTCTGGGGATTCTGAACCTGTTGTCCCCTTGATCCATCATCTTAATCACATCATACCCAGGCACGGAGTTACTCCTCCTCCTCATGGACCCAAAGAGAGACTGGGAAATAGTGAACTCCTTTTAGCAGGATTGACCTTCGGCTGATAGAGGGCTCACTAATATCACTTGTGAAGCTTTCAAGTATGCTTGTCTCCTCCAGATTCAAAGAAACAACTGTTTGATAATTAAAGACATTCTGTAGTGCATGTTCTCTCTCTGGAGAGAGAAGATTGAAAGGCATTTGGACCTTGACGAGGCCTGAGGGTGGAGAGGTCCCCAGATCCCTTTGTGACTCTGTGATATCTCCTTTGTCACTCACAGGTAAAATGCAGAGACTGTGGGGCCTTTGGTCATATTTTGAGGAGCAGGAGGTGTCTCAAGTGTGACTCTGGGCTCCTAGTGCCACAGCCTCTGGAAGCCAGGGAGGAGAAAGAGAACCAGGATCCTCACAGGCCCTAGGGTCTCCAGATACCACGGACCATAACCCAGGCTCACAGAGACAAGAAACCTAGTGAAGTCACTGCACAGAGGTGTCGGGCCAGGGCCAGGGGAGGAGCTGGTTAGAGGGATGTCTTCAGGTGCCCCAAGGCTCATCTGGTTACCATATCTCATCTCTCAGTCCCCAAACACTAACTGAGTCAGAGATGTAGACGGTAGTCGGCCCATTTGAGATACAAGTTGATGTGTTTCTACACCATTGATTGTCCTATAGGTGTGATGAGCAACAGAGGAAGGCTCCTTTTAGAAATTTCCCATGGATACTCCGAGGGACCAGCTCATTGGCTGTGAGAAAATGCCATCACACTGTCCTTGAGATTCTGTTTCTGTGTGCCCTGCACCCTTGTCCCTATTTCTGCCCCTTTGCTCCCCTCATATCCCCTGTGCCTGTCAGACTTTATAACTGTCTCGGTTTCTTCAAAGGTTCATTTGGTCAATCTGAGATTTCAGACTGCTTTGGGTGTTGATGGTGATCCTCCACTGTGTGGTTCTGCTTATGGTAGACCAGCTGTCCTGGAGGATGAGGAGGCTCCTCTTCACTTGTCCTTGGATCTTGGTATCCAAGTTCTCCTTCCTTCTGAGATCAAAATGTATACATGTCCTGCCCTGTTAGGTTTCTGTTAGTGACCTTCCTCTCTGTCCACAGAGTTTGCTGCTGCCCCAAATGATTTTGTCTGGTGCCTCTAAAATCTTGACTTCATGGGTGAGAACTTGAATGTGGCAGAAATACATCCATTTCTGTTATGCCACTCTGTTGGCTACATAGCTGACCTCAGACACTCTTTTGAGAGTCATATTGAAGACATGACACATAATGTGTTTTTCCCTAATTCTTATACCAGGTGAGATGATTAGATTTTACTGACATGGTGAGACACATGGTAATCTGAAGCTGACTGTTTCCAGGTGGCCACAGAAGGATCATACCTTTGCTCCTATCTGTTTCTTTGTATCCACACATCCTATTTGTTTTCTATACGTCTTGACAGAAAACACATACACATGTGCAGACACATTAGAGTCATCAGAGTGAGGGTGACCCAAACTTTTCAGGGAGGCTATAACCATTCACTTCTCCATGCCCAGCATACCCATCCTGCAGATTTTCCAAAGCTAATGTGGTGTGGGAGCCCGTTCTCGGGTTCCTCGTGGCTTTACCCAGCAGGTCTGCATAGAGGATGATTAGGACCACGGGCCTGAGTGCAGGTGTCTGAGATGGTCTGCACTTGGCTGTGCTGGGGGAGGAGGTCTTTTGCTCCACCCCTTGGCGTCTCTATAAAAACCCTGGGGCAGAGACAGTCGGGGCCCGTTGGAATAGGTTCCAGGCCCTCTCGAGGCTATCCTTTATTTTCTATCTGTTTATCTCCGCGATATTCTCCGCAATAAATCCTTCTATCTAATATTTCCTGCTGCTCGCACTCAAGAAAACTCTGGGGAACTGTGTGGGTGGTTGGGTAAACGCCCCACAATGTGGGCCATCATAGCCTGAGAGGTTTCACATCAGTGTGACCCAATATATAACATTTCTAGAGTGTTAATCCTATGAGCTCCTTGTGTTATTTTGAAAGCCTTCACTGTCCTTCCATGCTGACAAACTCATCTTGATCTCTCCCTGTGTTTGTCTTTTTCAGATCACCCAAAAATGTCAGTGTTCATTCCTGGGAACACAAGGAGTTTGGTGCCAGACCGAATTCAGAGTACTGTGCCATCTGCCAAAAAGTCTCTCAGGAGACAGATGTGCCCGGGGAATCCTCCCATGGGAAGAATTTCCAGCTCCTTCATCTTACCTTCCATGCAGAAGGAAGACAGGAACATAGCTGTCACTTGTGTCACCAAGTCAGTGTTCAGGCAGGATGGCAGAAAGGCAGATTCAGAAGACCCACCATATCAAAAGATACAGGGTACCTAGCTACAACACCCCATTACTATCTCCAAAGAGAATGGAACTGGCCAAGTGTTCCACATGGAATCTGAAACATCTGGGGTCCAGTGAGAAAACACAGCCCAGCCTGCATCCTGCCTTCCACAAGGAGAGACAGATCCCAATGTCAGCACCTGCACACAAGGCAAGAAAACTTCCCATGGCCCCACCCAGGCTTGCCTCAATCCCCCAGAAGAAACCAAGAGTAAATTATACCAAATGCCTGCAAGAAAGAATCAATTCTACTAACACGCCAGAGGACTAGAATGAAAGGACTGTTTTCAAGGCTTCTTTCCTGCATAGGCAGTCCCATGCCATTGGAAGCAGACTCAGGGAAAGAAGCTGATGAATAGGGCAAGAACGTAGCAGCCCAGGTGCCTAGGACTGACCAACCACAGCTACATAGCAGAGCTGCTCTGTCTCGAGCAGACCTTGTATTGAGTCTCAGGAGCCAGCAGCTACCCATATTGTATGCCATCCCCTGATTGTGATCTTTACTAGACATGATGGTGATTGCTATGGCATGATGTTCAGGACAGTGTCTCCAGCACTTCCCACTGAGAATTAAATGCCTGCTTCTGAGAGCCCTGCCTTCCTGAGAAAAGGGGAGGGTGCAAGGTCTCAGTTCCCACTGAGTGTTCTGTATGATGCCCTTCAGATGTCCTCCTCTTCAGAGAATAGTTATGGGGAATAAGCCACCATCTGGAGAGACCAGGCCACCTGGCTGCTCAGACTGCCCATAAAACTTTCAGATTGCTACATGATAGACCTTTGGAGAGTGAAAAGAATGTGAGTAGATGAACTAGAAAGATGACTGTAACCTGTCAGGTTAATTTCTAAAGGGCAGCAACATTGAAAATTCCTCTCATCTCCATGCACGTACCCTCACCTCTGCGTGTGCACTCTAACTCTGGACCCTGAAGTGTGCCACAGAGAAACACTCCCAAGAAAGGTCACCTGGCCTTGAACTGCCATTACCAGTGACCTCTATTAGATCTTTCAAATGACCTCAATGTTCACAACTGTCTTCTAGTTGTCATACTGTATTACATTATTAATGTTCAGCAACCCAACTGTCCTGGGTATTATGGCTGTGCATGGCTGTTCTTGTGCTGAGGGCATGGGTTATTTCACATGACCTGTGATTCAATACCAGTACACAAACCCAAGTGGCATTGAACCTACGTCATCAGTGTGCCAGACAGACACTGTGCACACCCACAGCCACCTTGTGATCTTAATAACATAGAGAGATAGGACAATCCGTAGGCCTCCCCTTCCAAATTATTGCTGTGTTGCTGAAGGCTTTGGCCAGAAATCCAGGTACACACCTACCACAAGGTAGGAAACTCTGGGAACTCAAGCTCAGGCTTTCCTGGAGGATATTCACTTACACTTACCCTAGCTGAGCCCCTTTCTCCCAGAAACAAGAGAGTGTTCAAAATACAGAGTAGCAGCAGGCCTGGTGGTCTCCCTCTCTCTCTCTCTCTCTCTCTCTCTCTCTCTCTCTCTCTCTCTCTCTCTCTCTCTCACACACACACACACACACACACACACACACACACACACACACACACAGAGAGAGAGAGAGAGAGAGAGAGAGAGAGAGAGAGAGAGAGAGAAATATGACATGTTATCCCAGTGGTGATCAAAGGCCAGATGATTGCCTCTGTTTCAGGGCTTCATTATCTACCTACCAGGCTCCTATAAAAGCTTTCCTCCAAGTTTGACTATTTCTCTCTGATACCTCAACTTAACCTCATTGTAAATCTGAGTCGAGGACTTTGCAAACATTCTCACAAATCCTGTATCCAGCTTTCTGCAGTACACCCTTTCAGGTCAACACTCCTTGGAGTTTCCTGCCATTTGTGGTTTTAGCAAAGACATCAACTGTTGGCTGGATGCCCCCAGTCTCTGGTGTGCTTCCTTGTTAGTCTCTATGTGGCAGTATGTGTATTTGTGTAGCAATCATGGGAAAATCAAGGAACCTGAAGTTTCACAGCAGTGTCTTGTAGTCCTTCTTGGTGTTGGTTTCATTCTCCATTTTTTGTACTTTATGAGCTGGAGACAGTGTCTCACATGGACTGGAAGTTCAACATCTTCTCTAGACTGGTTGCTTAGCAAGCATCAGTGATTTGCCTTTTTCTACCCCATAGCATAGCTAGGTCTTTCAGATCCAGGTCTATATCTCTCTGTGTGTGTGGTGGGCTCCAACCTAACCTGAACCTAGGTCTCTCTGGGCCTCTCCTCTCCTCAGCCCTGACACTCTCTGTTCTTCCTGGGGTACTATGTATTCCTCATAGGACGTCTCTTGAGCTCATTTCCTCTATATCAGCTCTCCTTATCCAATGGGTTTCCTTTACAACAGGCTCCATTCTTTTCGTCATTGACAGTTAATCCTCTCCTGGCTTACTTGTTATGTTTTTAGTTTGATTGTCCCACCAGTCAGGTCTGTGTGCCTGTTGTCCCCATTCAGGGGACTCCCATGTTTGCAAAGGCTAGATATCTGGAGAGGACTTTGGACAAGCTTAGCCTGCTTCTAAATCTCCTGAAGGCCACTTCTCAAAAATCCCCCACAATAGACTGCTGGCAATGGTCGAGAGACAGCCCGAATTGACCTACTCTGGTGATAGGATGGCCAAACACCCTAATTGTTGTGCTAGAAACCCCATCCAATGACTGAGGGAACTGGATGCAGAGATCCACGACTAGGCCCCAGGTTGAGCTCTAGGAGTCCAATTGATGAGAAAGAGGAGGTTTTATATGAGCGAGAATTGTTGAGACCAAGTTTGGATAAATCACAGGGACAAATAGCCAAATGAATGGAAACACATGAACTATGAACCAATGGCTGAGGGGCCCCCAACTGGATTAGGCCCTCTGAATGGGTGAGACAGTTGATTGACTTGATCTGTTTGGGAGGCATCCAGGCAGTGGGACCGGGTCCTGTGCTCAGTGCATGAGTTGGCTGTTTGAAACCTGGGGCTTATGCAGGGATGCTTGGCTCAGCCTGGGAGGAGGGGACTGGACCTGCCTGGACTGAGTCTACCAGGTTGATCTCAATCCTTGGGGGAGTCTTTGCCCTGGAGGAGATGGGAATGGGAGATGGGTTGGGGGGAAGGGGAGGCTGGCAGGAGGGGGAGGGAACAAGGGAATCTGTGGCTGATATGTAGAATTAAATTATATAATAAAATAAAATAATTTAAAAAAATCCCATGAGTTGAGACCAGTGCTCAGGCCACTATGTTAGTACCTTGGAGGCAAATAAATATGTAAAACAAATAGATGTGTTAGAATCTACCCAAGGTTCTAGGACCAGTTAAACCAGATTCTTTTTTTTTTTTTTTTTTTTTTTTTTTTTTTTTTGTCTTATGGGGGAGGTGTTTGCAGCACCCTCTGCTGGAGCTCATGGAGTCTAAGCAAGGCAGACTCTAAATCACTACCCACCAGCTGTGGATACAGGATTTCCGCTCAGCCCACTAGGTGCTGGCACAACCTGCTTTTATACTTATTTCCTCTGAAAACTTTCAGTTTAGTTTGTGGTATAATGTGGTGATACTGTGTATCCCAATATATTGTGCACCTTAATAAACTTGTTGGGGTCAGAGAACAGAAAAGCCACTAGATAGATATAGAGGCCAGAAAATGGTGGCATACACACCTTTAATCCTAGCATTTCGGAGGCAGAGATCCATCTGGATCTCTGAGTTCAAAGCCACACTGGAAACAGCCATGCCTGGTAACACATACCTTTAGTCCCTGGAAGTGATGGCAGGAAGCAGAAAGATATGAGGCATGAAAACCATGAACTAGGGTCTATTAAGCTTTTAGGCTTTTGAGCCACAGTCCAACTGAGATCCATTAGGATGAGGACACAGAGGCTTCCAGTTTGAAAAAGGAGATGAGCTGAGGAATTGGCGAGGTGAGGTTAGCTGTGGCTGGTTCTGTTTCTCTGATCTTTCAGCATTCACCCCAATACCTGGATCCAAGTTTGTTTTTATTAATAAACCTTTTAAGAATCGTGCTACAGTATACAGCATACTGTGGGGATTTTTTATTCATTGTTCTTGAGCTGCCATTCCTCACAACAAATTAATTCTGTTACTTGACACTCTATCAGTGTTGGTCATGAATGCAAATTGATATTGAATATTATTGAAATGCTTATTGAGAGTTACATTCACATCACCATCATAAATATAGATCCTAGGTCGGCACCCATAAGTTTTTAGTCAGGAGTCTTTATTTCCAGGGACTTAAAGGCAACCGATATCATTTTGGTAGTGAGGTCACTGGCAGAACAGAAAGCCTGGTCTTTGGACTCATTTGAACTCTCTGGGTGTGAGGCTGAAACAGAAAGGGTGAAGGTCAGCACCTGTGACTTAAGGTGTTCACCATAGGCCACTGGAAAACTCTGTGGTGTGACACTCAGGGGCCATGACAATGCAGTACACTACATCAGTATCACTGTGCCCTGAGGTCACACTTTCCACACCATTTCTAAGCTTGTCATTTACCTGGGAGATCACAAACTGTGCTCTTTTTGATAAAAATATTCCCTCTCCATAGAGGAAGAACAATGAACGTCATCGAGTGTCAACAATCTCTGAAATTAAAACTGATTACTAAACAGAACTAATTCCTGGTTACTGAAGCTCCAGGGCCACCCTGGACAGCTTGAAGGGAATTTCCATTTCAAGCCCAATAACATATATATATATATATCTCAGTGCTCAGAACATCCTCAGGAAGTGCTTAAATTCGGTGAATCGGGAATGCCTTTCTTGGTGTGGCTGTGTTTGGGCAGCCATATCTTTAGAGGGCATAGGAGGAAGGTCAGAGCCTTGGCCTCCACCAAACACTCTGTGTGTGGATGGAAGGTGGCAACCTGCCAGACTAGCCCATACATAGACACCAAAGCACTCATACTGACCACCTTGCATCAAACTGGACCCCTTTGTCCATGTCTTTTGTTTTTTCGAGACAGGGTTTCTCTGTGTAGTTTGGTACTTGTCCTGGATCTTGGTCTGTGTACCAGGCTGGCCTTGAACTCACAGAGATCCACCTGGCCCTGCCTCCCAAGTGCTGGGATTAAAGGTGTGCTCTACCACCGCCTGGCTGTCCTTGTCTTCTGAATATTATATGAGAAATGATGTTTATGACTGATAGGTAATAAAATGTCATTTGGATATAATGCGTTGTTGACCTAATGGTTTAGCATTGTGAACTATCTCAGTAAAATGCATTTCTGTAATTAAAAAACCAGAACATTAGTTGTTTTTTAAGGTAGAGGAAAACTAATTCTTATCCTGTATATATCTTGAGTTCAAGGGCATTCTGGATCCAGGCAGATCCTGACTGAAAGTACAAATGTAAAGAGACTGGTGCTCCATGACAGAGGGCAGGGACTTAGGTGCAATGTGCATGGTCTAATGGTTGATTACTGATCCGGGCAGCTCCCCACTCATAGGCAGACACACAAAAAGTGACAATATCTAGGTGTTGATTCTTGGGTTTGTCCTTGTGGGATGGATGTTTTGTTCCTTAGTTTTCTTTTTTGTCTTCTGACCTACATGATCAAGGGTGTGTGACTGGCAAGTCTTCCAGTCCAGTAGGATGTCTCCCTGCTGAGGCTCATGGGGCCTTGGGTTCCTAGATCCATCCTGGCCTCCTGTAAAGCCCAAGTCTTCTTCCAAAGTTGTAGACCAGAATATGGAGCCCAGTGGAAGTGGTGCTGCTCTTCTGACTGGTATGGGCGGTAACTGAGCCTAGGCAGTCTTCTGGAGTTGTGGGGAAGGGCTTGCCAAGGGAAGGATTTAAGGTGGGTGGGCTAGGGTGGTGGAGTGGATCATGCAGGGACAGATATCAATGGTGGTGGTGGCTACAGTCCAGCTGGTAGGTGGGTCACTCACCTGTTTGCAGGCTGGTGGGGACTGCACCACAGCAGTGGAATCCCACCACAGTTGGCAGCAGGGCCCAGCAGCCTTGCAGGTCCTGAGATGGGAGGAGCACAGGATGTACTTTGGGGCTTACTGTCTACAGACTGGGGCAGCTTAGCTAGGAGGCCAGTCACTCACCTGTTCTGTCAAGCTGCTTGGTCTATACCTAGATCTGTGTAGTCTTCTTGAGTTGTGGAGACAAGATATTGAGGTAGGTAGGATTGGATGGCAGAGTGGGTGTTGGGGAAGAGAATCCAGTGGGTGGTGGAAGTCCAGGTGGCAGGTGATACCACCCTTGGACATATACCCCAAAGATGCTCAATCATACCACAAGGACACTTGCTCATCTGTGTTCATAGCAGCCTTATTTGTAATAGCCAAGACTTGGAAATAATCTAAATGCCCCTCAATCAAAGAATGGATTAAAAAAATGTGGTACATTTATACAATGGAGTATTACTCAGCTCTTAAAAAGATCCAGAAAGACAAACATGATATGTATTCAAAAGTGGACATGAACTGTAAAGTAAAGGATATCCATGCTATAATCCATAGCCTGAGAGAAGCTAGGTAACAAGGAGGGCCTGAGGAAGGGAGGCACAGATGTCCTTGGAAGGGAAAACAAATGAGATCTCCTTGGTAGACTGAGGGCAGGTGGGTATGGAAACACGAAGGATCAGGTTGGAAGGGGTGTATGGAGGGGGAGAGTATTGAAAGAGATGCCTAGAAGGGGAGAGCATTTTGGGGTCAGGTAGAAGCCCGATGAAATGTTTCACTTTAAGAACAGATTAAAGGGAAATTTCCATTTCAAGTCGAATAACAGATATATATCGGTGCTCAGAACATCCTCAGGAAGTGCTTAAACTTGATATGGGAAACGCCCCTTAATCTACAAGGATGACCCCAGGTAAAATGCTTCAAAATAGTAGATATCTGAACTGGCCATCTCCTGTAATCAGATTGATAACTACCAAGCTGTCATCAGAGAACCTTCAGCCAGGAACTGAAGGAAACAGATGCAGAGACCCAGCATCAAGCACTGGACTGAGCTTGGGGAATCATGTTGAAGAAAGTGGAGGAAGCCACGGGGTCAATGTGATCATAGGCGAATCCAAACAAATCTGGTCTACTAGGAGCTCACAGACTCTGGACTAATAGTAGGAAGTCTAATTGGGACTGACCTAGTCCCGCTACATATCTGTGACAGTTGTGTAGCTTAGTCTACTTGTGGTATTCTGAGAAGTGGGAGAAGGGTCTTTACTACCACTTTGGTTGGCATTTGGGAAATGACTCCCCATAGTAGGTTGACATCAGCTGGGGAAACATAGTGAGAATCTAAGGGTCCGAGAGAGCAGCCCTGGGAGCAGAGTGTGGACACATGGAGAGAGGGACACAAACACACACATAGAAGAACACTCAGAGAGAGAGAGAGAGAGAGAGAGAGAGAGAGAGAGAGAGAGAGAGAGAGAGAGAGACAGAGACAGAGACAGAGACAGACAGAGACAGAGAGAGACAGAGAGAGAGAGATATCAGGAATTGGACACTGGACACACTGTGGGAGCAACAACATAGGACTTGGAAGCCATGAAGACAGGTGGGAAAAGATGTCCACTCAATATGCATGTTTACAAAGACTAGAGAATAAATAAAGAAATGACTAGTGATTATCATTTGTTTGGCTCTCAAATCCAAGCCAGTGTTGCCTGGCATTCCCTTTGTGGTGCAGTCTGTCATAATCCTGTCAGAGTACTCCTGCCTCCTCCTCCAAAGAGGTAAGATGGATGTTTAGACAGAAAACACTAAGTAAATGCTTCCTTTGTGTATGTCTCTGGAGTGAGTTCTCTTGTGGCCGATACTGACCTGAAGCTTGGACTCTACTTGGGCTGGATGGAGCTGCTGAGCACAATGCCTTTGTCCCCAAGGTGTGGAAGATAGTTCTCCAGACAGAGAGCCTGGCCTCACCTCAGGGTTTGTAACATCCATCTCATTTGGCAGATTTAGACATAGCAAGTGCCTGTGCATGAAGATATCTCTGGCTCTCTAGTCCTTGCACACTTGGGAGTTTGCCAAATGGGGACAACAGGCAGGCAGACCCCACAGGGTCACCATGACACTACACCATAACAAATCAGGTCAGGAGAAGATTCTTACTCTAGCAAGTGAAGAGAGGAATGGAGCATGAAACAAAAGAGAGCTATTGGACAAGGAAAAAAGAATTTATCTAGAGGAAATTATCTCAGGTGGGTGCCCAAGAGGACAGAGAGCATGTGTAGCACCCTGGGGGAACTGAAGATATGATACCGGAGGGGAGAGTACAGCAGGGGATGCCCATACACAGTTACCTGAGCTGCTCTTGGTTGGGGGCAAAAATCTACACAAAGATATGGCTCACAGAGCCCAGTAGGCTCAAGGCAGGCAAATCATTGAAGCCTGCTAGCCAGCAGGGAGATCCAAGCTGTTGAGCATCCAGTCAGTGTGAGACAGTGTCTCAAGCACATAAGTTCCAGATAAATACAAGCACTGAGATGCTACACTAGGTGCTGACATGAATAGCTATAAGACAGGAGCCAGGATGGAGAATCTGTAAGAGGGTTTCTAATGTCTTGGTATCCTAGGTGGATACTGAGTTGAAAGTGCAATGTAGGGGCAGGAAATGGTCTGACCTTGTAGGAAAAAATTGTATAGGAGCCCAGTAAGTAGGCATTGGCCCCCTGTCTTGACCAGTCATCTGGCCATTGTCTACCACTGGGATAACTTGTCATAGATTTCTGAATGTGTGTGTGTGTGTGTGTGTGTGTGTGTGTGTGTGTGTGTGTGTGTATGAAGAGACCACCAGGCCTGCTGCTACTCTGTATTTTGAACGGTTTCTTGTTACACGAGAGAATGGCTAATCTAGGGTAAGTGTAAGTTCACAAGTTCCAGGAAGCCTGAGCTTGACTCTGCAGAGTTTACTACCTTACTGGAGGTTTCTATGTGAATTTCTAGTTTAAGCCTTTAGCTGCACAGCAATAGTTTGAAAGGGTGTGTAACTGGATATCTGGCCCAGACCTTCAGCCACACAGCAATGGCTTTGGAGGACAAAGACTACAGATTGTCCTATTTCTCAACATTCTTAAGATCACAAGGTGGGTGTGGGTGTGCACAGTGTCTGTGTGTCACACTGAGGAGGTAGGTCAAATGCCACTTGGCTGTATGGATGGTCATTGAAGCACAAGTATTGTGAAAAAACCCATGTTCTCCCCACAAGATGGCCAACTTGACATCTCATTCTTGTGATCTAAACCAAATAGATATGCATGGAGATACTTCTCAACCTCCAAATGACCTTCAACCTACAATCTCTTTTCTAAGTGTGTATTATTACAGAGGTGGACTTGGCATCAGATCAAGTCACCAGCCAAGCACATTCAAAAAGGAGCGATGCCCACCAAGAATTCTCTCAGGACTCATAGTATCGTTTTTTTGAAGTGCCATCAGCTGGGGAAACATAGTGAGAATCTAAGTGTCCGAGAGAGCAGCCCTGGGAGCAGAGTGTGGACACATGGAGAGAGTGACACAAACACACACATAGAAGAACACTCAAAGAGAAAGAGAGAGAGAGAGACAGAGACAGAGAGATAGAGAAAGACAGAGAAAGAGAGAGATAAAGACAGAGAGACAGAGAGGGAGAAATAAAGACAGAGAGAGAGAGAGAGAGAGAGAGAGAGAGAGAGAGAGAGAGAGAGAGAGAGAACCAAATCTGCTGCTACTCTGTGTATTGAACACTCTCTTGTTTCAGGGAGAAAAGGGCTCATCTAGGGTAAGTGTAAGTGCACATCCTCCAGGAAAGCCTGAGCTCTAGTCCTCTGAGTTTCATTCCTTGTCCTATCTCTCAACATTTTTAAGATCCCAAAGTGGGTGTGGGTGTGCATAGTGTCTGTGTGGCACACTGATGATGTAGGTCAAATGCCACTTGGCTGTGTGGATGGTTATTGAAGCTCAGGTAGTGTGAAAAAAAAAACCATGTTCTCCCCACAAGATGAAAACTCTGCATAGGCATCATTTCTAGGACTATTTTATTGTTGAAACGGATAAGGTCCCACAATATGACAACTAGAACAATTTTGTCCATTGAGTTTATTGAAGAGACTCCAGAGTCCATGGTGAGGGGAGGCTACTGGCTTGGAAATGCAAGTCGAGCCACGAGAGGAGTGTTCGGTGTTGCTGCCATTTGGATGGAACCCCCCACAGGTTCCAGTCATCTCCCTAGTTCATTGTGGGGAAGAACGTACTTGTCCACTGGGATTCTTTTCACTTGTGAAGGGTGGGTCCATCACGTAATTTTCTGGAAGTATCTGGGCAGGGAGGTGGCATGTTCTAGGCGGGTGGTGGCTCACTCCCCATCACTGTCCTCTGAAGTCGAGGAGATACGAAGGTCCTCATAGAGGACAGTCCTTGGGTGCCAGGAGTGTGCTCCCTCCTCATCACTGTCCTCTGATGTGGAGGACACCTGAAGGTCCTCATAGAGGACACTGTGTGGGAGCTGGGAGTGTGCTCCATCCCCTTTCTCCTGGGAGGTAAGAGTCTCAGGAGGAGATTTCTTCTTCTCACTGCGAAGATCCGGCTCCACAGTCACGAACCTGGCCGTCCACCGATCTCCATGGAGTCTGGTGAGGGTCATCTTCAGGGGTTGGCCTGCTGCATGAGTAGCACATGGCTCCTGGGTCTGGATGCAAGGTGTGGCTGAGATCGGGGCAGCTGTCTTGCTACGCAGCAGTGCTTGTGGAGTCCCAGTGCTGGGCACCTGGGCTGCAACTTTCCTCCTCCTTTCAGGGGCCTCTTTTCTTCCATGGCTTTTGGCAGTGTTCTGGGACTGACTCCCTGGGGAGGAGGCCTTGCAAACAGTCCTTGTCTTGCAGTCCTCTGGTGGTTTTGAGAAAGCCAGCCTTGGTTTCTTTGGGGGATTTGGGCCAGTCTGTGTGGGGCCCTGTGGAGGTTTCTTTCCTGGGGCCCATGGGCTGATGTTTGGGATCGGTGTGTCCTTGTGGAGGGCGGGGTGCTGCCTCAGTTTCTTGTCTCTCTCAGTCTGGCTTATGGTCCCTGGGTTCTGGAGAGCCTGGGCCCTGTGAGGATCCTGGTTCTCTTTCTCCTCCCGGGCTTCCACAGGCTGTGGCACTAGGAACCCAGAGCCACACCTGATGGGGCACCGCCTGCTCCTTGATCTGTGGCCAAAGGCCCCACAGTCTCTGCATTTCACCTGTGAGTGGCAAAGGAGATATCAGTGAGTCCCAAAAGGGATCCGGGGACCTCTCCACCCTCAGGCCCTGTCAAGGTCCAAATGCCCTTCAATGTCCTCTCTCCAGAGAGGACACACACTACAGAGTGGCTTTCAACACCAACTCTGGTTTCTTTGTCCCTGCAGTGGTCAAGCATCCTCGAGTGCTGCAGGGGTGATGATAGTGAGCCGTCTATCAGCCAGAGGACCACTCCTGTGGAAGAGGAGCTCACCTACTTCCGAGTCTCTCTCTTTAGGTCCCTGGGCCTGCCTGTCTGCTATGGTCAGGATCACAGACCAACGGGAGAGACGGAAGAGGTCCAGGGCTGGAGACCCCACATGACCGACAGACATCGGCATAACCGACTGCAGTTGGAAGTACCGATTCAGGCCATAGCACTCAGCCAATGGACGCCACAGGGTGCCCAAATAGAGACAAATCAAATATAAACGAAGAAAAACCAATCCATCCAAACAAACACGCAAAGGAAATAGAAACCGATATGAGATCAACCAGTAAAGTATCAACCAAGACTTAATCCTTCCAAGTCCATAGTTCTGGGACAGCCCCTAAATGGACTACACTTGTCCTTGCTTAGGAACTACTGCTTTTTGTTCAATGAAGTATGTCAAGCCAGAATATGGTGTCTGTGCTTCACAGCTCAGCCTGAGATAGGCTCAGCGATCCAGCGGGATAGGGAGCAGCCAGCACATACTCTGCCAGGCTGCTAATAGAATACCTTCCCCCTGGCTTAAAGCCAGGTCTGAACAGTCTTCTCTGGTGGATAGCCCAGAGCACAAAGATTCTGTCCCAAAGCCCAAAGTCATGTCTCACCTAGACTCAGTGACTGCTGACACTTATAAAACTCCACTTACCCTGGGATTCTCCTCCTCCGGTGAGGGAACATTCAGAGCCATGGGCCCTCTTGGCTTACTCTGGCCTCTTTGGGCTGGAATGGCTCTTGGGTCCCGAATCAGCATGTGTGTCTCCTGACTCGTGGCTGAGTGTGAGTCAGTCATCCGGAGCTGTTGGCTTGGATTTGCTGAATGGAAGCAAAGGAAAGAGCTTTAGCCAATGCAATGAAACTTGATGACATCACAAAAATATGGGGCTGCTGGTGGCCATCACACAATGATCCCCTTTCTGTGTTTGGACCGCCCAAGCACATTCAAATAGACGGGGATGTAGGTTCTGCAAGTTGAAACATTCTTGGCCCGTTTCCTCTTCAGAATGATGAATGCCGTCCAAAGCTGTTCAAGAATGTCATTCAATAGATAGAGCGACCCCTACACACCATAATTCCTAAGGCAAACCCCACGTGCATCCCATCACACTTCTCTGTTTCTAAGCAATCACCTCAAGAAAAATCCGGTAAGGACTCCCACCTGAGATCTTGCTGTCTCCCCGTGGTCTATCCAGCAGGTTCTGTGAGCTGTGGGCACTCCAGGCAGGAGCTGCTTTCAGGAGGCTGGCTCAAGCGGGACTGAGAAGAAACGGCTTCTGTGGTCGCTTATATCGTCTCAAGGGAAGGCCTGTAATCCAATCCCATGAGCACATTGGGAGGAAATCCAGAATGGGAGGCATGAAGACGGACACACCCTTTAATCCGGATCTTCCCAGGGCAAGCCACTCTTGTAAAGTGGGCTGGAAACCTGCATGGCTTTGTTAGTGAGTGGGTCTGGGAGGCTGCAGAACCACGGACAGAGCCTTCCAGGGCAAATTCCACTTCAAACCCAGCAACACCTGGAAGCCAGGGCTCAACCCATCCATCTACAGGAAAGTACTTCAACTCCGTGAAGCAGTACACCGTGTGGATGGCCAACCCGGTCAAGGCCTTTGGGTGGCTGTGGTTTACACAGACTTGTCTTTAGACATTCCACATTCTATGCATGGAGAGAGGTTGGAAATCTGTCCGGCTAGCCCGAGCACACCAAACCTTCATTCTGGCCACCTTGACATCTCATTCTTGTGATCTAATCCAAATAGATATGCATGGAGATACTTCTCAAACTCCAAATGACCTTCAACCTACAATCTCTTTTCTAAGTGTGTATCATTACAGAGGTGGACTTGGCATCAGATCAAGTCACCAGCCGAGCACATTCAAAAAGGAGCGATGCCCACCAAGAATTCTCTCATGACTCATAGTATCGTTTTTTTGGAGTGCCATCAACTGGGGAAACATAGTGAGAATCTAAGTGTCCGAGAGAGCAGCCCTGGGAGCAGAGTGTGGACACATGGAGAGAGTGACACAAACACACACATAGAAGAACACTCAAAGAGAGAGAGACAGAGAGACAGAGACAGAGAGATAGAGAAAGACAGAGAGACAGAGAGAGAGAAATAAAGACAGACACTCACACACACACACACACAGAGAGAGAGAGAGAGAGAGAGAGAGAGAGAGAGAGAGAGAGAACCAAATCTGCTGCTACTCTGTATTTTGTACACTCTCTTGTTTCAGGGAGAAAAGGGCTCATCTAGGGTAAGTGTAAGTGCACATCCTCCAGGAAAGCCTGAGCTCTAGTCCTCTGAGTTTCATTCCTTGTCCTATCTCTCAACATTTTTAAGATCCCAAAGTGGGTGTGGGTGTGCACAGTGTCTGTGTTGCACACTGATGAGGTAGGTCAAACGCCACTTGGCTGTGTGGATGGTTATTGAAGCTCAGGTAGTGTGAAAAAAAACCCATGTTCTCCCCACAAGATGAAAACTCTGCATAGGCATCATTTCTACGACTATTTTATTGTTGAAACGGATAAGGTCCCACAATATGACAACTAGAACAATTTTGTCCATTGAGTTTATTGAAGAGACTCCAGAGTCCATGGTGAGGGGAGGCTACTGGCTTGGAGATGCAAGTCGAACCACGAGAGGAGTGTTTGGTGTTGCTGCCATTTGGATGGAACCCCCCACAGGTTCCAGTCATCTCCCTAGTTCATTGTGGGGAAGAACGTACTGGTCCACTGGGATTCTTTTCACTTGTGAAGGGTGGGTCCATCACGTAATTTTCTGGAAGTATCTGGGCAGGGAGGTGGCATGTTCTAGGCGGGTGGTGGCTCACTCCCCATCACTGTCCTCTGAAGTCGAGGAGATACGAAGGTCCTCATAGAGGACAGTCCTTGGGTGCCGGGAGTGTGCTCCCTCCTCATCACTGTCCTCTGATGTGGAGGACACCTGAAGGTCCTCATAGAGGACACTGTGTGGGAGCTGGGAGTGTGCTCCATCCCCTTTCTCCTGGGAGGTAAGAGTCTCAGGAGGAGATGTCTTCTTCTCACTGGGAAGATCCGGCTCCACAGTCACAAACCTGGCTGTCCACCGATCTCCATGGAGTCTGGTGAGGGTCATCCTCAGGGGTTGGCCTGCTACATGAGCAGCACATGGCTCCTGGGTCTGGATGCAAGGTGTGGCTGAGATCGGGGCAGCTGTCTTGCTACGCAGCAGTGCTTGTGGAGTCCCAGTGCTGGGCACCTGGGCTGCAACTTTCCTCCTCCTTTCAGGGGCCTCTTTTCTTCCATGGCTTTTGGCAGTGTTCTGGGACTGACTCCCTGGGGAGGAGGCCTTGCAAACAGTCCTTGTCTTGCAGTTCTCTGTTGGTTTTGAGAAAGCCAGCCTTGGTTTCTTTGGGGGATTTGGGCCAGGCTGTGTGGGGCCCTGTGGAGGTTTCTTTCCTGGGGCCCAGGGGCTGATGTTTGTGATCGGTGTGTCCTTGTGGAGGGCGGGGTGCTGCCTCAGTTTCTTGTCTCTCTCAGTCTGGCTTATGGTCCCTGGGTTCTGGAGAGCCTGGGCCCTGTGAGGATCCTGGTTCTCTTTCTCCTCCCGGGCTTCCACAGACTGTGGCACTAGGAACCCAGAGCCACACCTGATGGGGCACCGCCTGCTCCTTGATCTGTGGCCAAAGGCCCCACAGTCTCTGCATTTCACCTATGAGTGGCAAAGGAGATATCAGTGAGTCCCAAAAGGGATCCGGGGACCTCTCCACCCTCAGGCCCTGTCAAGGTCCAAATGCCCTTCAATGTCCTCTCTCCAGAGAGGACACACACTACAGAGTGGCTTTCAACACCAAGTCTGGTTTCTTTGTCCCTGCAGTGGTCAAGCATCCTCGAGTGCTGCAGGGGTGATGATAGTGAGCCGTCTATCAGCCAGAGGACCACTCCTGTGGAATCGGAGCTCACCTACTTTCGAGTCTCTCTCTTTAGGTCCCTGGGCCTGCCTGTCTGCTATGGTCAGGATCACAGACCAACGGGAGAGACGGAAGAGGACCAGGGCTGGAGACCCCACATGACCGACAGACATCGGCATAACCGACTGCAGTTGGAAGTACCGATTCAGGCCATAGCACTCAGCCAATGGACCCCACAGGGTGCCCAAATAGAGACAAATCAAATATAAACGAAGAAAAACGAACCCATCCAAACAAACACGCAAAGGAAATAGAAACCGATATGAGATCAACCAGTAAAGTATCAACCAAGACTTAATCCTTCCAAGTCCATAGTTCTGGGACAGCCCCTAAATGGACTACACTTGTCCTTGCTTAGGACCTACTGCTTTTTGTTCAATGAAGTATGTCAAGCCAGAATATGGTGTCTGTGCTTCACAGCTCAGCCTGAGATAGGCTCAGCGATCCAGCGGGATAGGGAGCAGCCAGCACATACTCTGCCAGGCTGCTAATATAATACCTTCCCCCTGGCTTAAAGCCAGGTCTGAACAGTCTTCTCTGGTGGATAGCCCAGAGCACAAAGATTCTGTCCCAAAGCCCAAAGTCATGTCTCACCTAGACTCAGTGACTGCTGACACTTATAAAACTCCACTTACCCTGGGATTCTCCTCCTCCGGTGAGGGAACCTTCAGAGCCATGGGCCCTCTTGGCTTACTCTGGCCTCTTTGGGCTGGAATGGCTCTTGGGTCCCGAATCAGCATGTGTGTCTCCTGACTCGTGGCTGAGTGTGAGTCAGTCATCCGGAGCTCTTGGCTTGGATTTGCTGAATGGAAGCAAAGGAAAGTGCTGTAGCCAATGCAATGAAACTTGACGACATCACAAAAATATGGGGCTGCTGGTGGCCATCACACAATGATCCCCTTTCTGTGTTTGGACCTCCCAAGCGCATTCAAATAGACGGGGATGTAGGTTCTGCAAGTTGAAACATTCTTGGCCCGTTTCCTCTTCAGAATGATGAATGCCGTCCAAAGCAGTTCAAGAATGTCATTCAATAGATAGAGCGACCCCTACACACCATAATTCCTAAGGCAAACCCCACGTGCATCCCATCACACTCCTCTGTTTCTAAGCAATCACCTCAAGAAAAATCCGGTAAGGACTCCCACCTGAGATCTTGCTGTCTCCCCGTGGTCTATCCAGCAGGTTCTGTGAGCTGTGGGCACTCCAGGCAGGAGCTGCTTTCAGGAGGCTGGCTCAAGCGGGACTGAGAAGAAACGGCTTCTGCGGTCACTTATATGGTCTCAAGGGAAGGCCTGTAATCCAATCCCATGAGCACATTGGGAGCAAATCCGGAATGTGAGGCATGAAGATGGACACACCCTTTAATCCGGATCTTCCCAGGGCAAGCCACTCTTGTAAAGTGGGCTGGAAGCCTGCATGGCTTTGTTAGTGAGTGGGTCTGGGAGGCTGCAGAACCACGGAGAGAGCCTTCCAGGGCAAATTCCACTTCAAACCCAGCAGCACCTGGAAGCCAGGGCCCAACCCATCCATCTACAGGAAAGTACTTCAACTCAGTGAAGCAGTACGCCGTGTGGATGGCCAACCCGGTCAAGGCCTTTGGGTGGCTGTGGTTTACACAGACTTGTCTTTAGACATTCCACATTCTATGCATGGAGAGAAGTTGGAAATCTGTCCCGCTAGCCCGAGCACACCAAACCTTCATTCTGGCCACCTTGACATCTCATTCTTGTGATCTAATCCAAATAGATATGCATGGAGATACTTCTCAAACTCCAAATGACCTTCAACCTACAATCTCTTTTCTAAGTGTGTATCATTACAGAGGTGGACTTGGCATCAGATCAAGTCACCAGCCAAGCACATTCAAAAAGGAGCGATGCCCACCAAGAATTCTCTCATGACTCATAGTATCGTTTTTTCGGAGTGCCATCAACTGGGGAAACATAGTGAGAATCTAAGTGTCCAAGAGAGCAGCCCTGGGAGCAGAGTGTGGACACATGGAGAGAGTGACACAAACACACACATAGAAGAACACTCAAAGAGAGAGAGACAGAGAGACAGAGACAGAGAGATAGAGAAAGACAGAGAGACAGAGAGAGAGAAATAAAGACACACACACACAAACACACACACACACACACAGAGAGAGAGAGAGAGAGAGAGAGAGAGAGAGAGAGAACCAAATCTGCTGCTACTCTGTATTTTGTACACTCTCTTGTTTCAGGGAGAAAAGGGCTCATCTAGGGAAAGTGTAAGTGCACATCCTCCAGGAAAGCCTGAGTTCTAGTCCTCTGAGTTTCATTTCTTGTCCTATCTCTCAACATTTTTAAGATCCCAAAGTGGGTGTGTGTGTGCACAGTGTCTGTGTGGCACACCGATGAGGTAGGTCATATGCCACTTGGCTGTGTGGATGGTTATTGAAGCTCAGGTAGTGTGAAAAAAAACCCATGTTCTCCCCACAAGATGAAAACTCTGCATAGGCATCATTTGTAGGACTATTTTATTGTTGAAACGGATAAGGTCCCACAATATGACAACTAGAACAATTTTGTCCATTGAGTTTATTGAAGAGACTCCAGAGTCCATGGTGAGGGGAGGCTACTGGCTTGGAGATGCAAGTCGAGCCACGAGAGGAGTGTTCGATGTTGCTGCCATTTGGATGGAACCCCCCACAGGTTCCAGTCATCTCCCTAGTTCATTGTGGGGAAGAATGTACTGGTCCACTGGGATTCTTTTCACTTCTGAAAGGTGGGTCCATCACGTAATTTTCTGGAAGTATCTGGGCAGGGAGGTGGCATGTTCTTGGCAGGTGGTGGCTCACTCCCCATCACTGTCCTCTGAAGTCGAGGAGATATGAAGGTCCTCATAGAGGACAGTCCTTGGGTGCCGGGAGTGTGCTCCCTCCTCATCACTGTCCTCTGATGTGGAGGACACCTGAAGGTCCTCATAGAGGACACTATGTGGGAGCTGGGAATGTGCTCCCTCCTCATCACTGTCCTCTGATGTGGAGGACACCTGAAGGTCCTCATAGAGGACACTGTGTGGGAGCTGGGAGTGTGCTCCATCCCCTTTCTCCTGGGAGGTAAGAGTCTCAGGAGGAGATTTCTTCTTCTCACTGCGAAGATCCGGCTCCACAGTCACGAACCTGGCCGTCCACCGATCTCCATGGAGTCTGGTGAGGTTCATCTTCAGGGGATGGCCTGCTACATGAGCAGCACATGGCTCCTGGGTCTGGATGCAAGGTGTGGCTGAGATCGGGGCAGCTGTCTTGCTACACAGCAGTGCTTGTGGAGTCCCAGTGCTGGGCACCTGGGCTGCAACTTTCCTCCTCCTTTCAGGGGCCTCTTTTCTTCCATGGCTTTTGGCAGTGTTCTGGGACTGACTCCCTGGGGAGGAGGCCTTGCAAACAGTCCTTGTCTTGCAGTTCTCTGTTGGTTTTGAGAAAGCCAGCCTTGGTTTCTTTGGGGGATTCGGGCCAGGCTGTGTGGGGCCCTGTGGAGGTTTCTTTCCTGGGGCCCATGGGCTGATGTTTGGGATGGGTGTGTCCTTGTGGAGGGCGGGGTGCTGCCTCAGTTTCTTGTCTCTCTCAGTCTGGCTTATGGTCCCTGGGTTCTGGAGAGCCTGGGCCCTGTGAGGATCCTGGTTCTCTTTCTCCTCCCGGGCTTCCACAGACTGTGGCACTAGGAACCCAGAGCCACACCTGATGGGGCACTGCCTGCTCCTTGATCTGTGGCCAAAGGCCCCACAGTCTCTGCATTTCACCTATGAGTGGCAAAGGAGATATGAGTGAGTCCCAAAAGGGATCCGGGGACCTCTCCACCCTCAGGTCCTGTCAAGGTCCAAATGCCCTTCAATGTCCTCTCTCCAGAGAGGACACACACTACAGAGTGGCTTTCAACACCAAGTCTGGTTTCTTTGTCCCTGCAGTGGTCAAGCATCCTCGAGTGCTGCAGGGGTGATGATAGTGAGCCGTCTATCAGCCAGAGGACCACTCCTGTGGAATCGGAGCTCACCTACTTTCGAGTTTCTCTCTTTAGGTCCCTGGGCCTGCCTGTCTGCTATGGTCAGGATCACAGACCAACGGGAGAGACGGAAGAGGACCAGGGCTGGAGACCCCACATGACCGACAGACATCGGCATAACCGACTGCAGTTGGAAGTACCGATTCAGGCCATAGCACTCAGCCAATGGACGCCACAGGGTGCCCAAATAGAGACAAATCAAATATAAACGAAGAAAAACGAACCCATCCAAACAAACACGCAAAGGAAATATAAACCGATATGAGATCAACCAGTAAAGTATCAACCAAGACTTAATCCTTCCAAGTCCATAGTTCTGGGACAGCCCCTAAATGGACTACACTTGTCCTTGCTTAGGAACTACTGCTTTTTGTTCAATGAAGTATGTCAAGCCAGAATATGGTGTCTGTGCTTCACAGCTCAGCCTGAGATAGGCTCAGCGATCCAGCGGGATAGGGAGCAGCCAGCACATACTCTGCCAGGCTGCTAATAGAATACCTTCCCCCTGGCTTAAAGCCAGGTCTGAACAGTCTTCTCTGGTGGATAGCCCAGAGCACAAAGATTCTGTCCCAAAGCCCAAAGTCATGTCTCACCTAGACTCAGTGACTGCTGACACTTATAAAACTCCACTTACCCTGGGATTCTCCTCCTCCGGTGAGGGAACCTTCAGAGCCATGGGCCCTCTTGGCTTACTCTGGCCTCTTTGGGCTGGAATGGCTCTTGGGTCCCGAATCAGCATGTGTGTCTCCTGACTCGTGGCTGAGTGTGAGTCAGTCATCCGGAGCTCTTGGCTTGGATTTGCTGAATGGAAGCAAAGGAAAGTGCTTTAGCCAATGCAATGAAACTTGACGACATCACAAAAATATGGGGCTGCTGGTGGCCATCACACAATGATCCCCTTTCTGTGTTTGGACCTCCCAAGCGCATTCAAATAGACGGGGATGTAGGTTCTGCAAGTTGAAACATTCTTGGCCCGTTTCCTCTTCAGAATGATGAATGCCGTCCAAAGCAGTTCAAGAATGTCATTCAATAGATAGAGCGACCCCTACACACCATAATTCCTAAGGCAAACCCCACGTGCATCCCATCACACTCCTCTGTTTCTAAGCAATCACCTCAAGAAAAATCCGGTAAGGACTCCCACCTGAGATCTTGCTGTCTCCCCGTGGTCTATCCAGCAGGTTCTGTGAGCTGTGGGCACTCCAGGCAGGAGCTGCTTTCAGGAGGCTGGCTCAAGCGGGACTGAGAAGAAACGGCTTCTGCGGTCACTTATATGGTCTCAAGGGAAGGCCTGTAATCCAATCCCATGAGCACATTGGGAGCAAATCCGGAATGTGAGGCATGAAGATGGACACACCCTTTAATCCGGATCTTCCCAGGGCAAGCCACTCTTGTAAAGTGGGCTGGAAGCCTGCATGGCTTTGTTAGTGAGTGGGTCTGGGAGGCTGCAGAACCACGGAGAGAGCCTTCCAGGGCAAATTCCACTTCAAACCCAGCAGCACCTGGAAGCCAGGGCCCAACCCATCCATCTACAGGAAAGTACTTCAACTCAGTGAAGCAGTACGCCGTGTGGATGGCCAACCCGGTCAAGGCCTTTGGGTGGCTGTGGTTTACACAGACTTGTCTTTAGACATTCCACATTCTATGCATGGAGAGAAGTTGGAAATCTGTCCCGCTAGCCCGAGCACACCAAACCTTCATTCTGGCCACCTTGACATCTCATTCTTGTGATCTAATCCAAATAGATATGCATGGAGATACTTCTCAAACTCCAAATGACCTTCAACCTACAATCTCTTTTCTAAGTGTGTATCATTACAGAGGTGGACTTGGCATCAGATCAAGTCACCAGCCAAGCACATTCAAAAAGGAGCGATGCCCACCAAGAATTCTCTCATGACTCATAGTATCGTTTTTTCGGAGTGCCATCAACTGGGGAAACATAGTGAGAATCTAAGTGTCCAAGAGAGCAGCCCTGGGAGCAGAGTGTGGACACATGGAGAGAGTGACACAAACACACACATAGAAGAACACTCAAAGAGAGAGAGACAGAGAGACAGAGACAGAGAGATAGAGAAAGACAGAGAGACAGAGAGAGAGAAATAAAGACACACACACACAAACACACACACACACACACAGAGAGAGAGAGAGAGAGAGAGAGAGAGAGAGAGAACCAAATCTGCTGCTACTCTGTATTTTGTACACTCTCTTGTTTCAGGGAGAAAAGGGCTCATCTAGGGAAAGTGTAAGTGCACATCCTCCAGGAAAGCCTGAGTTCTAGTCCTCTGAGTTTCATTTCTTGTCCTATCTCTCAACATTTTTAAGATCCCAAAGTGGGTGTGTGTGTGCACAGTGTCTGTGTGGCACACCGATGAGGTAGGTCATATGCCACTTGGCTGTGTGGATGGTTATTGAAGCTCAGGTAGTGTGAAAAAAAACCCATGTTCTCCCCACAAGATGAAAACTCTGCATAGGCATCATTTGTAGGACTATTTTATTGTTGAAACGGATAAGGTCCCACAATATGACAACTAGAACAATTTTGTCCATTGAGTTTATTGAAGAGACTCCAGAGTCCATGGTGAGGGGAGGCTACTGGCTTGGAGATGCAAGTCGAGCCACGAGAGGAGTGTTCGATGTTGCTGCCATTTGGATGGAACCCCCCACAGGTTCCAGTCATCTCCCTAGTTCATTGTGGGGAAGAATGTACTGGTCCACTGGGATTCTTTTCACTTCTGAAAGGTGGGTCCATCACGTAATTTTCTGGAAGTATCTGGGCAGGGAGGTGGCATGTTCTTGGCAGGTGGTGGCTCACTCCCCATCACTGTCCTCTGAAGTCGAGGAGATATGAAGGTCCTCATAGAGGACAGTCCTTGGGTGCCGGGAGTGTGCTCCCTCCTCATCACTGTCCTCTGATGTGGAGGACACCTGAAGGTCCTCATAGAGGACACTATGTGGGAGCTGGGAATGTGCTCCCTCCTCATCACTGTCCTCTGATGTGGAGGACACCTGAAGGTCCTCATAGAGGACACTGTGTGGGAGCTGGGAGTGTGCTCCATCCCCTTTCTCCTGGGAGGTAAGAGTCTCAGGAGGAGATTTCTTCTTCTCACTGCGAAGATCCGGCTCCACAGTCACGAACCTGGCCGTCCACCGATCTCCATGGAGTCTGGTGAGGTTCATCTTCAGGGGATGGCCTGCTACATGAGCAGCACATGGCTCCTGGGTCTGGATGCAAGGTGTGGCTGAGATCGGGGCAGCTGTCTTGCTACACAGCAGTGCTTGTGGAGTCCCAGTGCTGGGCACCTGGGCTGCAACTTTCCTCCTCCTTTCAGGGGCCTCTTTTCTTCCATGGCTTTTGGCAGTGTTCTGGGACTGACTCCCTGGGGAGGAGGCCTTGCAAACAGTCCTTGTCTTGCAGTTCTCTGTTGGTTTTGAGAAAGCCAGCCTTGGTTTCTTTGGGGGATTCGGGCCAGGCTGTGTGGGGCCCTGTGGAGGTTTCTTTCCTGGGGCCCATGGGCTGATGTTTGGGATGGGTGTGTCCTTGTGGAGGGCGGGGTGCTGCCTCAGTTTCTTGTCTCTCTCAGTCTGGCTTATGGTCCCTGGGTTCTGGAGAGCCTGGGCCCTGTGAGGATCCTGGTTCTCTTTCTCCTCCCGGGCTTCCACAGACTGTGGCACTAGGAACCCAGAGCCACACCTGATGGGGCACTGCCTGCTCCTTGATCTGTGGCCAAAGGCCCCACAGTCTCTGCATTTCACCTATGAGTGGCAAAGGAGATATGAGTGAGTCCCAAAAGGGATCCGGGGACCTCTCCACCCTCAGGTCCTGTCAAGGTCCAAATGCCCTTCAATGTCCTCTCTCCAGAGAGGACACACACTACAGAGTGGCTTTCAACACCAAGTCTGGTTTCTTTGTCCCTGCAGTGGTCAAGCATCCTCGAGTGCTGCAGGGGTGATGATAGTGAGCCGTCTATCAGCCAGAGGACCACTCCTGTGGAATCGGAGCTCACCTACTTTCGAGTTTCTCTCTTTAGGTCCCTGGGCCTGCCTGTCTGCTATGGTCAGGATCACAGACCAACGGGAGAGACGGAAGAG
The DNA here is from genome assembly GCF_949786415.1 of Peromyscus eremicus. Taxonomy (NCBI): domain Eukaryota; kingdom Metazoa; phylum Chordata; class Mammalia; order Rodentia; family Cricetidae; genus Peromyscus; species Peromyscus eremicus. Next base: position 14,089,265 of record NC_081433.1, on the reverse strand, counting down.
GACCAGGGCTGGAGACCCCACATGACCGACAGACATCGGCATAACCGACTGCAGTTGGAAGTACCGATTCAGGCCATAGCACTCAGCCAATGGACGCCACAGGGTGCCCAAATAGAGACAAATCAAATATAAACGAAGAAAAACGAACCCATCCAAACAAACACGCAAAGGAAATATAAACCGATATGAGATCAACCAGTAAAGTATCAACCAAGACTTAATCCTTCCAAGTCCATAGTTCTGGGACAGCCCCTAAATGGACTACACTTGTCCTTGCTTAGGAACTACTGCTTTTTGTTCAATGAAGTATGTCAAGCCAGAATATGGTGTCTGTGCTTCACAGCTCAGCCTGAGATAGGCTCAGCGATCCAGCGGGATAGGGAGCAGCCAGCACATACTCTGCCAGGCTGCTAATAGAATACCTTCCCCCTGGCTTAAAGCCAGGTCTGAACAGTCTTCTCTGGTGGATAGCCCAGAGCACAAAGATTCTGTCCCAAAGCCCAAAGTCATGTCTCACCTAGACTCAGTGACTGCTGACACTTATAAAACTCCACTTACCCTGGGATTCTCCTCCTCCGGTGAGGGAACATTCAGAGCCATGGGCCCTCTTGGCTTCCTCTGGCCTCTTTGGGCTGGAATGGCTCTTGGGTCCCGAATCAGCATGTGTGTCTCCTGACTCGTGGCTGAGTGTGAGTCAGTCATCCGGAGCTCTTGGCTTGGATTTGCTGAATGGAAGCAAAGGAAAGTGCTTTAGCCAATGCAATGAAACTTGACGACATCACAAAAATATGGGGCTGCTGGTGGCCATCACACAATGATCCCCTTTCTGTGTTTGGACCTCCCAAGCGCATTCAAATAGTCGGGGATGTAGGTCCTGCAAGTTGAAACATTCTTGGCCCGTTTCCTCTTCAGAATGATGAATGCCGTCCAAAGCTGTTCAAGAATGTCATTCAATAGATAGAGCGACCCCTACACACCATAATTCCTAAGGCAAACCCCACGTGCATCCCATCACACTCCTCTGTTTCTAAGCAATCACCTCAAGAAAAATCCGGTAAGGACTCCCACCTGAGATCTTGCTGTCTCCCCGTGGTCTATCCAGCAGGTTCTGTGAGCTGTGGGCACTCCAGGCAGGAGCTGCTTTCAGGAGGCTGGCTCAAGCGGGACTGAGAAGAAACGGCTTCTGCGGTCGCTTATATGGTCTCAAGGGAAGGCCTGTAATCCAATCCCATGAGCACATTGGGAGCAAATTCGGAATGTGAGGCATGAAGACAGACACACACTTTAATCCGGATCTTCCCAGGGCAAGCCACTCTTGTAAAGTGGGCTGGAAGCCTGCATGGCTTTGTTAGTGAGTGGGTCTGGGAGGCTGCAGAACCACGGACAGAGCCTTCCAGGGCAAATTCCACTTCAAACCCAGCAGCACCTGGAAGCCAGGGCCCAACCCATCCATCTACAGGAAAGTACTTCAACTCAGTGAAGCAGTACGCCGTGTGGATGGCCAACCCGGTCAAGGCCTTTGGGTGGCTGTGGTTTACACAGACTTGTCTTTAGACAGTCCACATTCTATGCATGGAGAGAAGTTGGAAATCTGTCCCGCTAGCCCGAGTACACCAAACCTTCATTCTGGCCACCTTGACATCTCATTCTTGTGATCTAATCCAAATAGATATGCATGGAGATACTTCTCAAACTCCAAATGACCTTCTACCTACAATCTCTTTTCTAAGTGTGTATCATTACAGAGGTGGACTTGGCATCAGATCAAGTCACCAGCCGAGCACATTCAAAAAGGAGCGATGCCCACCAAGAATTCTCTCATGACTCATAGTATCGTTTTTTTGGAGTGCCATCAACTGGGGAAACATAGTGAGAATCTAAGTGTCCGAGAGAGCAGCCCTGGGACCAGAGTGTGGACACATGGAGAGAGTGACACAAACACACACATAGAAGAACACTCAAAGAGAGAGAGACAGAGAGACAGAGACAGAGAGATAGAGAAAGACAGAGAGACAGAGAGAGAGAAATAAAGACAGACACACACACACACACACACACACAGAGACAGAGAGAGAGTGAGAGAGAGAGAGAGAGAGAGAGAGAGAGAGAGAGAGAACCAAATCTGCTGCTACTCTGTATTTTGTACACTCTCTTGTTTCAGGGAGAAAAGGGCTCATCTAGGGAAAGTGTAAGTGCACATCCTCCAGGAAAGCCTGAGTTCTAGTCCTCTGAGTTTCATTTCTTGTCCTATCTCTCAACATTTTTAAGATCCCAAAGTGGGTGTGTGTGTGCACAGTGTCTGTGTGGCACACCGATGAGGTAGGTCATATGCCACTTGGCTGTGTGGATGGTTATTGAAGCTCAGGTAGTGTGAAAAAAAAACCCATGTTCTCCCTCTAAGATGAAAACTCTGCATAGGCATCATTTGTAGGACTATTTTATTGTTGAAACGGATATGGTCCCACAATATGACAACTAGAACAATTTTGTCCATTGAGTTTATTGAAGAGACTCCAGAGTCCATGGTGAGGGGAGGCTACTGGCTTGGAGATGCAAGTCGAGCCACGAGAGGAGTGTTCGATGTTGCTGCCATTTGGATGGAACCCCCCACAGGTTCCAGTCATCTCCCTAGTTCATTGTGGGGAAGAATGTACTGGTCCACTGGGATTCTTTTCACTTCTGAAAGGTGGGTCCATCACGTAATTTTCTGGAAGTATCTGGGCAGGGAGGTGGCATGTTCTTGGCAGGTGGTGGCTCACTCCCCATCACTGTCCTCTGAAGTCGAGGAGATATGAAGGTCCTCATAGAGGACAGTCCTTGGGTGCCGGGAGTGTGCTCCCTCCTCATCACTGTCCTCTGATGTGGAGGACACCTGAAGGTCCTCATAGAGGACACTATGTGGGAGCTGGGAATGTGCTCCCTCCTCATCACTGTCCTCTGATGTGGAGGACACCTGAAGGTCCTCATAGAGGACACTGTGTGGGAGCTGGGAGTATGCTCCATCCCCTTTCTCCTGGGAGTCAAGAGTCTCAGGAGGAGATGTCTTCTTCTCACTGGGAAGATCCAGCTCCACAGTCACAAACCTGGCCGTCCACCGATCTCCATGGAGTCTGGTGAGGGTCATCTTCAGGGGTTGGCCTGCTGCATGAGCAGCACATGGCTCCTGGGTCTGGATGCAAGGTGTGGCTGAGATCGGGGCAGCTGTCTTGCTACGCAGCAGTGCTTGTGGAGTCCCAGTGCTGAGCACCTGGGCTGCAACTTTCCTCCTCCTTTCAGGGGCCTCTTTTCTTCCATGGCTTTTGGCAGTGTTCTGGGACTGACTCCCTGGGGAGGAGGCCTTGCAAACAGTCCTTGTCTTGCAGTCCTCTGGTGGTTTTGAGAAAGCCAGCCTTGGTTTCTTTGGGGGATTCAGGCCAGTCTGTGTGGGGCCCTGTGGAGGTTTCTTTCCTGGGGCCCATGGGCTGATGTTTGGGATTGGTGTGTCCTTGTGGAGGGCGGGGTGCTGCCTCCGTTTCTTGTCTCTCTCAGTCTGGCTTATGGTCCCTGGGTTCTGGAGATCCTGGGCTCTGTGAGGATCCTGGTTCTCTTTCTCCTCCCGGGCTTCCACAGGCTGTGGCACTAGGAGCCCAGAGCCACACCTGATGGGGCACCTCTTGCTCCTTGATCTGTGGCCAAAGGCCCCACAGTCTCTGCATTTCACCTGTGAGTGACAAAGGAGATATGAGTGAGTCCCAAAAGGGATCCGGGGACCTCTCCACCCTCAGGTCCTGTCAAGGTCCAAATGCCCTTCAATGTCCTCTCTCCAGAGAGGACACACACTACAGAGTGGCTTTCAACACCAAGTCTGGTTTCTTTGACCCTGCAGTGGTCAAGCATCCTTGAGTGCTGCAGGGGTGATGATAGTGAGCCGTCTATCTGCCAGAGGGCCACTCCTGTGGAAGAGGAGCTCACCTACTTCCAAGTCTCTCTCTTTAGGTCCCTGGGCCTGCCTGTCTGCTATGGTCAGGATCACAGATCAACAGGACAGACGGAAGAGGGCCCGGGCTGGAGACCCCACATGACCTGCAGAGATCCGCATAACCGACTGCAGTTGGAAGTACGGATTGAGGCCATAGCACTCAGCCAATGGAAGCCACAGGGTGTCCAAATAGAGACAAATAAAATATCAACGAAGAAAAACCAATCCATCCAAACAAACACGCAAAAGAAATATAAACCGATATGAGATCAACCAGTAAAGTATCAACCAAGACTTAATCCTTCCAAGTCCATAGTTCTGGGACAGCCCCTAAATGGACTACACTTGTCCTTGCTTAGGAACTACTGCTTTTTGTTCAATGAAGTATGTCAAGCCAGAATATGATGTCTGTGCTTCACAGCTCAGCCTGAGATAGGCTCAGTGATCCAGTGGGATAGGGAGCAGCCAGCACATACTCTGCCAGGTTGCTAATAGAATACCTTTCCCCTGGCTTAAAGCCAGGTCTGAACAGTCTTCTCTGGTGGATACCCCAGAGCACAAAGATTCTGTCCCAAAGCCCAAAGTCATGTCTCACCTAGACTCAGTGACTGCTGACACTTATAAAACTCCACTTACCCTGGGATTCTCCTCCTCCGGTGGGGGAACCTTCAGAGCCATGGGCCCTCTTGGCTTCCTCTGGCCTCTTTGGGCTGGAATGGCTCTTGGGTCCCGAATCAGCATGTGTGTCTCCTGACTCGTGGCTGAGTGTGAGTCAATCATCCGGAGCTGTTGGCTTGGATTTGCTGAATGGAAGCAAAGGAAAGTGCTTTAGCCAATGCAATGAAACTTGACGACATCACAAAAATATGGGGCTGCTGGTGGCCATCACACAATGATCCCCTTTCTGTGTTTTGACCTCCCAAGCTCATTCAAATAGACGGGAAGTAGGTCCTGCTAGTTGAAACATTCTTGGCCCGTTTCCTCTTCAGAATGATGAATGCCGTCCAAAGCTGTTCAAGAATGTCATTCAATAGATAGAGCGACCCCTACACACCATAATTCCTAAGGCAAACCCCACGTGCATCCCATCACACTCCTCTGTTTCTAAGCAATCACCTCAAGAAAAATCCGGTAAGGACTCCCACCTGAGATCTTGCTGTCTCCCCGTGGTCTATCCAGCAGGTTCTGTGAGCTGTGGGCACTCCAGGCAGGAGCTGCTTTCAGGAGGCTGGCTCAAGCGGGACTGAGAAGAAACGGCTTCTGTGGTTGCTTATATGGTCTCAAGGGAAGGCCTGTAATCCAATCCCATGAGCACATTGGGAGCAAATCCGGAATGGGAGGCATGAAGACGGACACACCCTTTAATCCGGATCTTCCCAGGGAAAGCCACTCTTGTAAAGTGGGCTGGAAACCTGCATGGCTTTGTTAGTGAGTGGGTCTGGGAGGCTGCAGAAACACGGACAGAGCCTTCCAGGGCAAATTCCACTTCAAACCCAGCAGCACCTGGAAGCCAGGGCTCAACCCATCCATCTACAGGAAAGTACTTCAACTCAGTGAAGCAGTACACCGTGTGGATGGCCAACCCGGTCAATGCTTTTGGGTTTCTATGTTTCACACAGAACTTTTGAAACATTCCAGATTCTATGTATGGAGAGAAGGTGTAAACATGTTTGGCTAGCCTTTGCACTTCAAACGTTCTTCCCAGCCACATCCAATATTTGTTATCTAGTCCAAATAGATATGCATGGAGATATTTCTCAATCACCAAATCACCTTCAATCTACAATATGTTTCCTCAGTGTTTATCAAGGTGGACTTGGCATCTACTCCAGTCAAGAAGCAATCACATTAACAAAAAAGCGATGCCCACAAAAAATTCTCTGATGACTCATAGTATTGTTTATTTGAGTGCCATCAGTTGGGAAACATTTTGAGAATCACAATTTCAGAGGGAGCAGCCCTGGGAGCTGAGTGTGGACACATGAAGAGAGTGACATAAACACACACATAAACAAACACTGAAAGGGAGAAAGAGAGAGAGAGAGAGAGAGAGAGAGAGAGAGAGAGAGAGAGAGAGAGAGAGAGAGATCAGGAATTGGACACACTGTGGGAGCAAAAACATAGGACTTGGAAGCCATGAAGTCAGGTGGGATAATATGTCAACTCAATATGCATGTTTACAAAGACTAGAGAATAAATAATGAAATGATTAGTGGTTATCGTCTAGTCAGCTCTCAAATCCTCGCCAGTAATGCCTGGAATTCCCTGTGTGGTACAGTCTGTCATAATCCTGTCAGCAGTCTCCCTGCCTCCTTCTCCAAAGATGTAAAATGGATGTTTAGGCAGACAACACTAAGTAAATGCTTCCTTTGTGTATGTCTCTGGAGTGAGTTCTCTTGTGGCCGATACTGACCTGAAGCTTGGACTCTACCTGGGCTGGTTGAAGCTGCTGAGCACAATGCCTTTGTCCCCAAGGTGTGGAAGATAGTTCTCCAGACAGAGAGCCTGGCCTCACCTCAGGGTTTGTAACGTCCGTCTCATTTGGCAGATTTAGACATAGCAAGTGCCTGTGCATGAAGATATCTCCGGCTCTCTAGTCCTTGCACACTTGGGAGTTTGCCAAATGGGGACAACAGGCAGGCAGACCCCACAGGGTCACCATGACACTAAACCATAACAAATCAGGTCAGGAGAAGATTCTTACTCTAGCAAATGAAGAGAGGAATGGAGCATGAAGCAAAAGAGAGCTATTGGACAATGAAAAAATAATTTATCTAGAGGAAATTATCTCAGGTGGGAGCCCAGGAGGACACAGAGCATGTGTAGCACCCTAGGGGAACTGAAGATATGATAACAGAATGGAGGGTACAGCAAGGCAAGCCCATACAATTTACCTGAGCTGCTCTTGGTTTGTGAATAAAACCTACACAAAGGTAGGGCTCACTCAGCCTGGTAGGCTTAATGCAGGAAAGTCATTGAAGCCTGCTAGTCAGCAGAAAATTCCAAGGTTTTTAGCTTGTCGTTATTGTGAGATAGTGTCTCCATCACATAATTTCCAGAAAAATACAAGCATTTTTATGCTACAGTGGGTGTTGATATGAACAGTTTTGAGGCAAATACAGGATGGAGCATCTGTGATAGGGTTTCTAATTTTTTGTTATTGTAGGTTTATTCTGAGTTGAAGTTGTAGTGTAGTGGCAGGATATGTTGTCTCTTGTACCTCCCTGTCTGATGGGACCAGGCACCTTGTCTCTTGGTAGACCATTTCTCTTGCCCTTGCCCATCTCTCACCTTTGTGGGATGACTTTCTTGATTTCATGGCTCTCTCATCCTAGCTTATGGTCCTTGTTATCTGTAGACCCTGTGGCCTAGGTACATCCATATTCTATTTTTCTGTCCTGGCTTCTTGTCTTTCCACTTTACTTCATATGATCTTTGTTTCCTTTAGCGACCTCTTGTGTCTGTGTTTCCCTTCGGGCACACTTCCGCGTTTGCAAAGTATAGATAGTTGGAGAGGACATTATTGGACTTGTTCTTCCTGGTTCTAAATCTGCCAAATGAAACATATTTTAAACCCCCGTAATTGAGGCCACATTGTCATTTGAAACTACCACTGTGTTACTGAATTTTCTTTACTTGACTGAGATATTGAAATCCACTTCATGTGCCACTAGAATCTGAGCATATTTGAAGACAGTCTGTCTGGAAACACAGCTGTGAGTCATCAGTCCACACTCAGAATTGACTGCGGGAAGAATTATCCAGAACTGGCTTATTATTCCTGTCACCATTCTTCCAGGTTCCTGTCATAAATGGACCCCTCAACACTGCACACTTTGGTAGTCATAGAGGGAACCCAAGGCTTAAGCACAAGAAGAACAAGTCTGGTGGGAGGCTTCTGAATGTTTGCTAGGTCTTATTTACTCTACTCACTGTCTCTGGGACCTGTGATCAAGCGTGACTTTCAAAATGCCCTTTAGAACAAATTTGGACCTGTGTACCAGTCAGGACAGACTATCTCACACTACACAATAATGTTTACTCTTCCTCTCTGTCCTCCTCTCCCTTTGCTGGGATGTAGGAATGAGAGTGTGGATATGTAGGAAACTGCCTAGGGTTCCAGGACTAGTTAATCCCAAGTAATCTTTGGATCTGAGTGAGGGATTTTGGTTTGATTTGTTTTGCTGTATAGAACACTTTGTATGGATCTTGTATTCATTGTAGTTTTTGACCAACTAAATTCTGTTACTTGATATTCTTTACTAGTCTTTTTTTTTTTTTTAGCACAAATGCTAATTGTATTGAATATTATTGAAGTGCTTAGTGAAAGCTGTGGTCACATTGGCATTTTAGATGTAGACCCTAGCTTACCACCCACTAGGTATTTTATCAGGAGTCCTTTCTTTCAAGGAATTATGAACTGCCAACCATGTTTTGGTGGTGAGGTTATTGGAGGAACAGAATTCCTGGGTTTGTACTCATTTGAAATTGTATGACATTGAAACAAAAAGAGTGAAGTTCAGGACCTGAGGCTTCAGGTGTTCACCAAAGGCTACTGGAAAACTCTGAGGTGGGACCTGCAGGGGCCATGACTGCCATCCTCTCTGGGATCCTCACACTGCAGTACAGTACATCAGCCTCAATGTGACTTTAGGTCACATAGGTTCCACATATTTGCTAAATATGTCGGTATTTAAAGATCATAAACTCAGTTCTTGATGGTTTTGTTTCCCTTTTTTGGTGTATTTGAACCATGGTTTCTCTGCATAGCCCTCAGTGTCCCGGATGTGCATTTTAGACCATGATGGATTCAAACTCTGAGGTTAGGATGTCTCTGCCTCCCACATGCTGGGATTAAATGCATACACCAGCACTGCCTGGCTTGCTCTTGTGATGGAAATGTTACCTATTCATAGAGGAAGAGCGATGAATGTCATCCAATGTCGGTAATCAATCAAGCTAAAAATGATTGCCAGATAGAACTAAATTACCAGTTACTGAAGCTGCAGGACCACGTAGGACTTATTTTTAAAGAGAAATTTCCATTTCAAACCCAGCAACAGTTATATATCAGTGCTCAGAATATCCATAGGGAAGTGCTTAAGTGTGGTGTCTGGAGAAAGGATGTAGATGGCCAAGCACTGTCAATGCCTTTGCACTGGATGGCTGTTTCAGGCAGACATGTGTTTAGAGGCCATGGCGAGAAGATCAAAGTCTTGGTTTCCCCTGCAAAATGTGTGTATGTGTTGAGGTAACGGTCTGCTTAACTAGCCCGTAGGCAGCAAAGCTCTCACACTGGGTAAATTGCTTCAAACTTGACGCCATTTTTCCCTGTATTCTATATGGGAAATGAGAAATGTGTTATCAATGGTATTATTAATAAAATATAATTCTCATGTGTGGCTTGATGACTTCATGTTTTAGTTTTATGAACTATCTTAATAATGTGAGTTTCTATAAATTAAGAAAAACCAGAACTGTAGGTGCTTTTTAAGGTAGGGGAAGACGAATGTGTGTCCTGTTTATATATCTAGATTAAGGGACACTCTGTAAAACTTAGAGAAAACTTCACTGAAAGTAAATATGTAAAGGGACTGGTGTCACGTAATATGTGGGAGTGACTTTGCTGCAATGTTCCAAGCCTAATTATTGAATCAATGACACAGGCAAACCCATCCAAAGGAAGACACAAAAGCTAGAAGATCATCATGAACAAAGAGGATAAACAACTAAAGCAGTGAATTGTTCCAGAAAGAACAAGAATAATACAGTAAAAAAAGGAAAAGGAAAAAACTGTAACGTTGTGGTGTGACTCTGTGCAGTAGTGCTTAGAAAGCCAAAAGACAGGAGTTAGGTTTCGTTGCTTCAATACAATGTGCAGTCAAATGTGAGTCCCTCATAATGGTAAAGTTAGCTGGCTGATGTTAGCTCTACACTTTTCATGTCAACATCCAATGCTGTAACTAAAGTGCTTGAGACAGTTGGTAAAGTTAGCTGGCTGATGTTAGCTCTACACTTTTCATGTCAACATCCAATGCTGTAACTAAAGTGCTTGAGACAGTGTCTCACAATGGTATGAAGCTCAACAGCTTGGACAGCCTTGCTGCCTAGCAAGTTTAAGTGATTTACCAGTCCCACCTTACCAGCATGAGTGAGGGTTGTCCCAGCTACATGGATTTGTGTGTGTGTGTGTGTGTGTGTGTGTGTCCACAACCAACAGCAGATCAGGAAAATCTGTTACAGCCTGAAGCTCTCAGACTGACACATTAAGGACTTTTGACTAGTTAGAAGTTTCTGAGTGGGCAAGTACATTGATAACCCCAACTCATGATTTTAAGACTATTGAGAGATAGGACAACAATTAGGCCTTTCCTTTGAAACTAGTACTGTGTTACTGAAGGCTGGCCAGATAGACATTCAGGAATCTAGGTACATGTACCACAAGGTCTGAAACTCTGGGGACTCTATTTCAGAGTATCCTGAGGGCATTGCACTGACAATTACCCTAGATTTGCCTTTCTCTCACTGAAACAAAAATGTTCAACAACACAGAGTAGCAGCAGTGATGGTCATCTCTAAAACACACACACACACACACACACACACACACACTCACATGTTACACACACATCATGTTAGACCAATGGTAGACAAAGGCCAGTGGATTGCCTTAGGTTCAGGGCTCCAATGGCTACATACAGGGCTCCTGTACAAGGTTTCCTCCAAGGTAAGACAACTCCCTGCCCCTACACCTCAACTTAAACTTGGTATCCATCTATGAGTCAAGATCATTGCAAACTTTCTCACAGATTCTACACCTTGGCTTTTGCCTTATACCGGTTCCTGTTAAAACATAAGTTTAAAATAATGAAATTTTATTTTCTTAGAAGTTATGTCTATGCATTAGTGTTTTTGCACTGAGGAGATGGGCATTTTCACACTGCATGTGGTCTTATCATAATCAAAAACCCAAGGTACTCGGTCCCGTTGCATCAGGTGTAAGATACTTACAATATGCACAGCTACCTTTTGCTAAGACCATTGAAATATAGGACAATCTGTAGGCCTTCTGGAAACACCTGGGGTGTTTAGCCAACCCTCTGTCCTAATTGACTTCCATTAGCCAAAATACCAGTTTTGTTTCCCTTTTTTGGTGTATTTGAACCATGGTTTCTCTGCATAGCCCTCAGTGTCCCGGATGTGCATTTTAGACCATGATGGATTCAAACTCTGAGGTTAGGATGTCTCTGCCTCCCACATGCTGGGATTAAATGCATACACCAGCACTGCCTGTGCTGTGGTACCAGTACCACAAGAATGATACTGCTGTGACTGTCTTAGTAATAAGTACTCATGTCTGTGATAAATGATTAGATAGAAAGAAAAAGGGTTGGAGGCTATGCTAGTTGTGAGGGTCTTAGAATGTGTTCTAAAGTGTATACAATGCTGGGGATATGAATGCTTCAGTAAATTCTGAGCGTCTAAAGATGGTTTAGAGTATATGAATACAAATTGTAAGGGTAAAAAGAAATGACTTAGGGTGTATAAAATAGAAAATGTTTCAAATTTCCTTCCCCCTTCTATGCTATCGCCATACTGAGATTTCAAAAATTCAGACTTTTAATATTGATCAATGGAGTTCTGATAAGTTGGTAGAGCATTGAATACTTATTTTTTAGTCATGAGCACAGAATGTTAAGTTTCCTTTGTTTGTCTTATAAATGTAGACATAAAGGTGCTTCTCATTGGGCTAAGACATCTCCGTCCAATCTGTCTATATCCAGCTCTCTGGACAGAGGAAAAAACAGTTCCTTATTTTTAACTCAAATCCATAGTTTTTTTCTATGACTCAAGGGCATGAGTCTACTTCTGCTCTCTTACAGATACATGTTAGCTGCTTTGTCTACAATGTGGATTTTAGTAGAGATCATAAACAGTGGTAATGCTCATGTATCTAAAATATTTATTTTGTAAAGTAAAAATTCATGAAAGTGCAGAGAAGTGAGGGAGTTTTAAGATTTAGTTCCACCTCTCATGGGTCAAATGGACTCCAGATAAGAACAGCCTAATTTTCCTAACCTGCCTATCCCTGATGATGGGATCTCTCTCACCTGGGCTGAGAACTCCTCCCCTCCAACAATCACAATAATGTACCTACGAGGTCCAAATATCTGATTTTCCTTTAAGTTTCTAAACTTTAACTTCTGTTCCTAGTCCATTAATTGTCCCAGCGGATTTCTAGCCGACTAAAGATTGTAAACACACCAAAATCTCGTGGTCCATCAAAACTAGCAAGCTCTGGACTTGAAGCCAATGTAAACCAGATGCTTCTGACCAAGTTTCTTACCAGCATGAGCCCAGCTTTGGACCAGAATTCCAGGCTGCTCCAAAGCTGCCTGCACTTCTCTAGCCTCAGATTGTCCAACAGAACCTTCCTGGGCCTGACAATAATGTCCTATGTCAGCTAAGAAGCAGTTACAGAAGAGACTACATCACTTCTTATTTTAAGAAAAAGTAGAATTCTAGGTTCAAAGGAAACAGCTCTCCTCTATCAAAGGAGCCATTTCACTCTCACTGTGAAAAGAAACAAATTGCTCTCTTTGGTGCTTATTAGCATACAAAAGAGCTCGCTGGCCTCTAGACTCCTTTAGTATTAAAAACACCTGTTAAAATCAGAGAGTTACAAAAAGTTACTCAAAATGGGGGCTGGGATCTGATTGGATGGAGGCACATCTGTAAGAGATTTTTTTCCTTAATTTGAAGTAGAAAGATTCATCTGTAATCAGGATCTTGAAGTAGAAAGACACCACTCTAATCCACATCTCTCCAGCTGGGAAAAGAGAAAGCCTAATTTCAGAGCACTAACCTTATGTTTGACACTATGGAGACAGCATTTTGCCTTTGGGAGCACAAGTGAAACAGGAAGAGGATGTTTCTCAAATACATCTTCTCCCTTTGACCTCCAGACTATGCCCTTTGTTCCATGACACAGAATTTCAAGATTAAACTTACTGCATTGCCCAGAAGTAAAGCTGTGCTTCCTGGGCACAAGCAAGGCTGCTGGCCTCTGTTGCTGTGGATCTGTGCACACAACATGTTCTAAGCAGGCTTCTCAAAGCTTTGTGGCTCAAGTAGCCCTCCATCCTGATCACTCCCTAGTAACCCCACTATTAAGAAAGAGTTCCCTGGCTTGAACAGTGTGAGATGGTGGAACCCTAGATCCCCACACCTGACAGGTAAGAGCAAGCAGTCAAATGTCCTCACAGCCCAGCACAGAAGCAGGCAGCTAACTCCACAGGTCACAGTGAACCAGCAAGACCATGAGGTTCATGCTTTGTAGCAACAAGAGTGTGTGGTATACATGGGTCCCCATGGAGGGAGATGTTCACATGTTTGAATTATGTTCAGACTTAAAGGCATGTCAAAATTAGAGAGTTATTCATCAGGTGTGGAATAACCAATACGGGTGGTGGCTAGTTAGGAGACATATCTCTCTGAACCAGAGGCATTCTGGGAGTGCAGGGTTGCCCATAGTGAGGCCTTTGGGACCTGGTGGGGAAGAAGATATCAACACACCTAGGAGAAATTTAGTCCTTACCACACTACAGCCTAGGGAAATCCTACTCTATTTTTCCCATTATTCCCTGGATGTGGGATTTCAAATTTCTTAAAGCAAAAAGGAGGTAGAATCAATGATAAGATACATGTGTCTATAAAATCAAACAAACAAGGCTAATGTCTCCCCATGGCTGGTAGGCTAGGACCATCACTGGCCTTTCCTTGGGCTGAAGTAGAAAACATGTGTTTGATTAGATTCCTCCAAATGAACATTTTCTTTTGACTCCTTCTCACTGCAGTATTTCACAGAGACACCCTCCCCCAGTCAACTAAGCAGCCAAACTTATTTGTAGTGAACCTCACTATGCAGGACTATGAGTGTGGTCATTTAGGCTGTGACTCAGGCAGCCTCTAGCTTCGGGAGCTCCTGGCCATCTCAGGTGAGGCGATCTCAGGTAGGGGAAGGTATCTTGGAGCCTCACTGAAGGGTTTAAGATGCCACCCCAAAACTTAATGTGGCCTCTGAGTCCTCACTGCAATCCAGTGTGACTGGGGCAGAGGGGCTTTTGTGCCATCTGACTAGTGAGGAAACTGCATCCATGTCTCCAGCCTGCCTCCTGTCACCAGAGCACTTTCCTTAGTGTGGTTTCTTAGTGTTTGTTAGTTTTCATTCTTATTTTGCTCCCTAAAGAAAGGCTGAAAATTGGCCTGGTGTTGGTGACACATGCCTTTAATACCAGGCCAGAGGAGGCAGAGGTGCATGGGTCTCTGTGAGTTAGAGGCCATCCTGGTCTACAGAGGTAGTTCAAGGTCAGCCAGATCTACTCAAAGAGAAACCCTGTCTTGAAAAACCACTACCACCTCCACCACCAATGATATTAATAATAATAATAATAGTAATAATAATAAGGCAGATGTAGTGTTATGGTAATAATGTAAATTTCATAAAAAATGATTAAAATTAGAATATTTAAACAAAAAATCTAAGATGATTAGTGTTTATCAAGAAGTTTATTTAAATCCTAGGCTAGGGTTCTCGGGGATTTACTTTGTGGTGTAAACTGACCTAAATTTCTTCACAAACACTCCTGCCTCCCAGTCCAAAAGGGTAAGATGAATGTTTCAGTAGAAAACACTAAGCAGAGGCTACTTTTGTGTTTGTTTCTGAGACAAGATATTTTGTGGCCCATACTGACTGTACTGGTCAGTTTTGTGTATCAGTTTGACACAAGTTAGAGTCATCAGAGAAAAAGGAGCCTCAGTTGAGGAAATTCTTCCATGATATCCAGCTGTGAGGCATTCTCTCAATTTGTGAGCTATGGGGGAGGGTCCAGCCCATGGTGGGTGGTACCTTCCCTGGGCTGCTGGTCCTGGGTTCTATAAGAAAGGAGGCCCAGCAAGCCAAGGAAAGCAAGCCAAGAAGCAGCTCTTCTCCATGGCCTCTGCATCAGCTCCTGCCTTCAGGATCCTGCCCTGTTTGAGTTCCTGTCCTGACCTCCTTCAGTGGTGAGCAGCTAAATAGAAGATCAAGCTGAATAAACCCATTCCTCCCAACCTTGCTTTTTTAGTCATGGTGTTTCATCTCAGCAGTTGAAACCCTAACTAAGACAAGTTGGTACAAGTATAGTAGGGAATTGCTGTGACAGACCTGACCACGTTTTGGGGAGGATTGTGAAAGGACTTTGGAACTTTGAGCTAGAAGAACCAGAGTGTCAGGAGCTCAGTGGGGTGTACTCTAGGAACTTGGAAGGTAAGAATGCTAAGAACAATGCAGAAGATGAAGGCTTGGCTTGTGAAGATTCAGAGGGAAGTTTAAAGACTCTGTCAGAGACTTTTGCTATTTTGAATTAAGATTTTATGGTTCTGGTTAGCTGGTGTTGACAAATCAGCTGTGATTAACAAGATACCAGCACTACTAAGTGGAAACTTTGCTTTGCTGGCATACTTGGTGCTGCTCAGCTGGAGCTAAGAAATCAGTGGTGATTAAGAAGAGCCCAGAGTCACTGAAGTGAGATGTTCTGGAAAGTGTTTCCTGGGAACACAGAAAAGCTATGTTCCAGAGGGAACCAAGGTTATTCCTCCTGTTGGTAGCTAGACTTGGTAATGGATAAGGGTCACCCATGTGGTACTGGTTTTAAAGGCATGAAGGGGTCATGGAATGCAGCTGAGGTTTGGCACTGAGAGAAGGCAGGAGAAGCCATTGGTGGAGGTGCAACCTCACTGGCAGGTGAAGGCCCAGGACTGAAGGGATCATGCAAAGAAGTTGAGGCTGGGCACCATGAAGAGAGCCTAAGTGAGGCTGTTGGTGAAAGGGCAGGCCAGTTGCGGGAGAAGCCCCCAGCATATTGGAGATGTCAGTGGAGCATGGGTTGACCACCAAGAACAGCAGCAGCGGTGGGGTGGAGTGAGCCAGAGCCGAGAATACAAGCTGTGTTTGCTGCTGCAGAGGACAGAGCCCGAAAGTGATCCAACTCTTTGGAGGAGTCTAGAAGATCGTGAGTAGATCCCAGACATTGTATGACTGGAATTTATTTTGCTTTTATTTGATGGTGAATGTGCCCTGAATTTTCTCTTGAAGTAAGATAGTACTTTACTGGAGCCCAACTCAAAGGAGTTGAGAGACTTTGGAATTTAAAAGAGATTGGCTATTCTTTTTTTTTGTTTGTTTTTTTTTAAGACAGGGTTTGTCTGTGTAGCTTTGTGCCTTTCCTGGAACTCACTCTGTAGCCCAGGCTGGCCTCGAACTCACAGAGATCTGCATGGCTCTGCCTCGCAAGTGCTGGGAGATGGCTCAGGCATTAAAGGCTAGGCTCACAACCAAAATATAAGAGATTGGCTATTTTAATGGGAATGAAATTTCAATGTGTTGGGTTGTAAAGACTGTGGACCGTTTAAAGTTTATCTTTTTGTGTGAGATCTGGGGTTGAGTAAGGAAGGACAGCTTAGTGGCTCAATAGTGATCTTTTCATGTGTCAAGTTGACAAGGGGTCTGTTTTACTGGCTGGTTTTGTGTGTCAACTTGACCCAAGCCTGAGGCATCAGAGAGTAAGGAGCTTCAGTTAAGGAAATGCCTCCCTGAGATCCAGCTGTCGGCATTTTTCTCAATTAGCGATCAATGTGGGAAGGTCCAGCCCATGGTGGGC
Source organism: Peromyscus eremicus (assembly GCF_949786415.1). NCBI lineage: Eukaryota > Metazoa > Chordata > Mammalia > Rodentia > Cricetidae > Peromyscus > Peromyscus eremicus. Next base: position 14,072,606 of record NC_081433.1, on the reverse strand, counting down.
TAGTGGCCTTGGGATCTATAAGAAAGCAGTTTGAGCAAGCCAGGGTTGCAAGAGAGTAAGCCACAACCCACCATGGAACCTGCATCTGCTCCTACCTCCAGGATCCTGTCCTGTTTGAGTTCCTGCCCTGACTACTTCAGTGGTGAACAGCAATATGGAAGTACAAGCTGAAAAAAACGCTTTCCTTCCCAACATGCATTTTGGCCATGACATTTCATTGCAGCAATTGAAGTCCTAAGTAAGAGACTGACCTTGATCTTGTTTTCTACCTGGGCTGGTGTGCTGGGTGTGGGGCAGGATACAGTTAGTGATGACTGCCAGGGTGCAGGGAGAGGGAATAAAAAGCAGGGGAGGGGGGAAGTTGCAGCATAAGGAGGGTAGAGTGGACACAGTTTGGGAGAGGGAGAGTGTTGGAAGGGGGAGGGGAGGAGGAGTGGAAGAGAAAGGAGATAGAGAGCAGAGGCAGGAGAGAGTGGGGAGAGGAATGCCTTTTCTTTTTTTTTTTTTTTTTTGGATTGGGGAAACTTCTATCTTTCTAAATACTCAGCTCAAGAAAAATCCGATAAGGACTCCCCTCTGAGAGCTAACTTTCTCTCCCTGGTCTATCCAGCAGATTTCCTGAACTGTGTCATTAGTCCAGGCAGGAGGCTGACCCAAACAGGACTGAGAAGTTGCTTCCCAAGCTGTTCACAAGATCCAGACAAGGTCAGGAGATACATCATCTCATCTAATCCAGTTAACAGATTCAGAGGAAAATTGCATCTTGAGGTGTGAAATTTCCTCACATGACAAGTGGCCTGTGAATGGCCATCACAACTGATCCCCTTTTTTGTTTCCACCTCCCAAGCATATTCAAACTGGGTCTTAAGGACTTGAAGATGGAGTATTCTGGAAATATTCCACTTTAGGAGAGATTAATGATGTCAAACTCTCTTCAGCAAAATATTTAAGTGAAATACTGTTACTATCCCATCATAATATCCCCAGGGAACCCCAAAAACACTGCAAAAACACTTCTGTGTTTCTATGCATTCACCTCATGAACAATCTGATAGGTCCTCCACCTGAGACCTAACTGTGTCCCTCTGGTCTACCTAGCAGGTTCTGTGAGCTGTGGAATCTGGACCCACACTGCAGTCAGGAGGCTGCTCCCTGATGCTGGCTCAGAGATGACTGAAAAGGTGCTTCACAGGTAGACTACAAAGTCCATAACCTCATCTAATCCAATTAGCAGATTGAGAAGAAACCTGTTCTTTTCTTTTCTTTCTTTTTTTTTTTTTTTGGATAAGTACCTTTAATCCAGAATTGAGGTGAAGGACACCTCTAATGTGGGCCAAAAGTCCTGGAAGGTTCCATGTCTTCATCATTGGTCAAGTGAAGCTGTAGGGCCACAATGGACAGATTTTTCAATCAAAAATTCAATTACAAACCCTGCAAAAATTGTATATCAGTGCTCAGACTATCTACAGGGAGGTACTTCAACATAGTGAATCTGGAAAGGATGTAAATGGCCAAATATTGCAAATCCTTTTGGGTGGCTGTGTTTTAGAGAGCCATATCTTTATACACCCCATGTTTTTTGTGTGGAGAGACAGTGGAAATCTGTAGGACTGGTCCATGAACACCAAACAATCATTCTGGCTACCTCGAAGCCTAATCCTGGTTTTCTAATTCAATTAGTTTTGCATATTGAGATATTCCTTAATGTCAAATGACCTTCAATCTACAGTCTGTTTCTTCAGTGCTTATCAATAGGGAGGGGAATTAGCATATTAGCATTTGACCAACTCACCCACCAAGCACATTAATGGAGGAGCCATACCCTAAAAATTCTCTAATTACTGATAGTAACATATTTGTAGTGCCATCTGTCAGGAATACATGGAGAGAATCTGTGGGGCAGGAGTAGACCTGAGAGGGAGAGTGGATTCAAGGAGATACATTCAGAGAATGAGAGAGAGAGAGAGAGAGAGAGAGAGAGAGAGAGAGAGAGAGAGAGAGAGAGAGAGAGAGAGAATGATAGAGAAGTGATAGAAGTGGGGGATGGAGGGAATTTCTTTTTGAAATGGTGATTGATTTGCTTTGGTAAATGTGAGAATATGTCAAATTCCTATAGTTATTCAGTTGCAAAATACAGAAATATTCAGGAGAAAATGTGATGTACTGAAATCATGATTTCAGAAAAGAATGAGACTTTTAGAAAATTATGAATAATTGAACAATGTGTGATAATATCATAGGATTTGGAAGCAATGAAGAAAGGGGGGAAATTATGAAAACTAAATACTTCAGTTTAAACCAAGAAACTGAATGATGAAGTGATTAGTGTTCATCACAAGTTGTGTATTAAATCCTAGGCCAGTGTTTCCCAGAAATCACTTTGTGGTCCAGACTGGCATGATTCCTCCATCAATTCTCCTGCTTCCCACTCCAAAGAGATGAGATGGATGCTCAGACAACACTAAGCAAATGCTACTTTTTTTTTTTTTTATATGTTTCTAGAGTGAATTCTCCTGTGGCCAATACTAACCTTGAGCTTGGACTCTACCTGGGCTGGTTGGAGCTGCTGAGCACAATGCCTTTACCTCCAAGGTGCTGAAGATAATCCTCTGCACAGACAGCCTGGCCTCAACTCATGGGGTGCATAATCACATTTGGCAGATTTGTTATTTTTTTAATATTTTATTTTTCAGTTATTTTACATACAGACCAGTTTCCTTTCCCTCCTCTCATCCTATTCCCCCCCCAACCTCCCATCTATCCCCCTTATCCACTCCTACCCCATTCAGAAAGTGGCAGGCCTCCAATGGGAGTCAAAAAAGCATGTCCTATTATGTTGATGAGAACCAAACTCAAGCTCTTCCCCCTGCACCAAGTCTGGGCAAGGAATCCATGCATGGGGAATAGGTTCCTAAAAGCCAGCTAATGAGCAAGAGACAGGTCCTGATCCCACTGTTAGGGGCCCCACAAACAGACCAAGCTACATGATGGTCACTCACATGTACAAGGCTTTGGTCAGTCCCATGCAGGCTCCCTAGCTGCTGTTCCAGAGTCGATGAGCTCCCATTAGCTCAGGTCAGCTGTCTCTGTAGGTTCCCTGTCATGATCTTGACTCCCTTGCTCAATCAATCCCCTTCACTTCTACGCAACTGGACTTCTGGAGCTCTGCCCAGTGCTTGGCTGTGGATCTCTGCATCTGCTTCATCAGTTACTGGATGAAGGCTCTCTGTTGAAATTAGGGAAGTCACCAATCTGATTCCAGGAGAAGACTAGTTCAGGTATCCTTTCCACTATTGCTAGGAGTCTTAGCTGGGGTCATCTTTATGGATTCATGATCGATTCTTTGACACCAGGTTTCTCCCTATCCCCAAATTGGTCCCGTCAATCAAGATACCTCCTTTATTAATCTCCCCCTCCATTCTGCCCAAATGCACCATCTGATCCCTCCCTTTTGCCTCCCCCATTCCTCTCCTACTCCTAGTTTACCTAGGAGATCTCATCTATTTTCACTTTCCAGGGAAATCCATGTGTCCCTCTTAGGGCCCTCATTGTTCCCTCACTTCTCTGGGGCTGTGGATTGAAGCCAGGTTATCCTTTGCTTTGCTTTTAATATCCACTTATGAGTGAGTACATACCATGTTTGTCTCTCCAGGTCTGGGTTACCTCAACCAGGATGATTTTTTTCTAGTTCCATCCATTTTTTTTCTGAGTATTTCATGATGTGATTGTTCTTTTACTCCTGAGTAATTCTCTATTGTGTAAATGTACCACATCATCCATGCTTCAACAGAGGGTCATCTAGGTTGTTTCCAGAGCTATTATGAATAATGCTGCTATGAATATAGTTGAGCAAGTGGCCTTGAGGTATGACTGAGCATCCCTTGGGTATATACTGAAGAGTGGTATCACTGGGTCTTGAGGTAGATTTATCTGATTTTCTAAGAAATCACCATATTGATTTCCAAAGTGGCTGTACCTGTTTGTACCCCCACCAGCAGTGGAGGAGTGTTTCCCTTACTCCACATTCTCTCCAACATGGGATGTCCTTATTTTAAGTCTTGGCAATTCTGACAGGAATAAGATGCTATCTCAGAATCATTTTGATTTGTATTTTCTTGATAGCTAAGGACATTGAACAGTTCTCTGCCATTTGAGATTCTTCTGTTGAGAATTCTGTTTAAATCTGTACCCCATTTTAAAATTGGATTATTTGGTATTTTGATGTCTAGTTTCTTGTGTTCATAATATATTTTGGAGATGAGTGGTCTGTCAGATGTGGGGTTGGTGAATATCTTTTCCCTATCTGTAGCCTGCCATTTTGTATTCTTGTCAGTGTCCTTTGTCTTACAGAAGCTTTTCAGTTTCAGTCGGTCCCATTTATTGTGATCCTAGTGTCTATGGTACTGGTGTTGTATTTAGGAAGTGATCTCCTGGGCCCTTGCTCTCAAGGCAACTTCCCACTTTCCCTTCTATCAGGTTCAGTGTAACTGGATTTATGTTGAGGTCTTTGATCCACTTGAGTTTTGTGCAGGGAGATAGATATGGTTCTATTTGCGTTCCTCTATGTGCAGACATAAAATTATGCCAGCAAAATTTGTTGAAATGCTTTCTTTTTTCCATTGTATAAGTTTGGCTTCTTTGTCAAAAGTCAGGTGTTCATAGATGTGTGGATTTAACAACAGGCACACAGACCCCTATATGTGGCTCAAGGAAACTAAAATCCTATCAAGTAAGGTCAGAAGAGGATCCTTATACTGACAAGTGAAGAGAGGTATGGAGTATGAAGCAAAAGAGAGCTATTGGACAAGTTGATCTATAGGAAATGAACTCAAGTGAGAGCCCATAAGGGCTACAGATGCTGTGTATCAGCCAAGGGGGAACTGAGGATAGGATAGCAGAGAGGAAGGCTCCCAGGGAATGCACCAACAGAGTTCCCTGACCTGCTCTTGTTTGGGGCAAAAAGCTACAGAATGATAGCCCTCACCCAGCCAAGAAGCTCAAGACAGGAAAATCACTGAAGCTTGCTAACCATCTGGGAGATCCAAGCTGTTGAGCTGTCAGCTAGTGTGAGACAGTGTCTCAAGCACAAGTTATAAAAAATACAGGCACTACAATGGGTGTTGATATGAACCAGTCTAAAGCATTAGGGAGGGTGAGAAATTTTGTAATGTCCTAGGCTCAAAGATGAATACCTAGGTAAAACAGAGGTGTAGAGGCAGAGTATTGTCTCATTTTGGAGGCCAGCTTCCACCTTTTCAAGGGCTCTTAGGAGGAGAGAGGGAAAAGAAAACAGACAGCGAAGAGGAGAAAGAAACACGTGATAGCTACCGGAGGACCTGGGTCAATACCCAACAGCCCTTTTTGTTTAATCAAAAGGGCTTTTTATAACAATGCCAACGGGTGGGGAAAAAAACCTCCCCCTTACTAGATCAAAGCACACCACACAGCCAAAGCATAGACCCTTCCAAATGCCTGCTAACCACCCTGGGGGTTAAATCATCCTTTTGTACAGTCCTACTGGGTAAAGCAAGCTCAGATTCTTGGACACTGAGTTCTCACTAGGAAACCTCTGTAGGTCTCCACAGTCTCACATTGGAGGGAAGCTTGTCTAGGAGCCTAGTATGTAGCCAATGAAGCTATGAAATTGAAGCAAACCTCTGGCCTTTGTCTACCAGGAGGCTAATATGACACAAGGGGCCACAAGACCTGCTGTTACTGTTGTTGTACATGCTCTTGTTTCCATGAAAGAAGGGCAAATTTAGGGTAACTCTCACTGAAGTACCCTCAGGATATTCTGAGCTTGAGTCCCCAGAATTTCATACCTTGTGGTAGGTGTCCCTAGATTTCTGGATGTCAATCTGGCTAAAACCTTGAGTAACAGCACAGTAATTTGGAAGGGGAGTCCTACAGATTTTCCCCCATTTATGGTTAAGAACAGAAGGTGGGTCTGCAAGCCCATGGTACATATATATGGGATACCTGATGCAGTAGGGTGAATGCCACTTGGGCTGATGAAATTTATTGGACAATAGGAAAGATGAAAAATCCTGTGTCCACAGCCCAAGAACATCCATGCATAGACATAATTTCTAGGACAATTTTATTGCTGAAATTTGAAAACCTCATGTATACTATGACAACTAGTAGAGTTATGAACATTGAGGTTAAAGGATCTACTAGAGGTCACTGATAATGACAGGGAAGAGGACAGTTGATGTTTCTTCTGAGTGCTTCGGTGACATACTTCAGAGTCCAGAGTCCACACTGAGGTGAGGCTACCTGCATGGAGATGTAAGTCCAGTCATGAGAGGAGTGTTTGGTGTTGCCGCCATTTGTAAGTGAATCTGACAGGTTACAGTCATCTCCCTAGTTCATTCTAGAGAGAAACATACTGATCTACTGGGGTTCTTTTCACTCCCGAAGATTCCATCATATGGTAATCAGGAAGCACCTGGGTAGTCTGAGAATGGAGGTGGCATCTCCTTACTAGGTGGTGACTCACAACCCATTACTGTCCTTTGAGGACCTCCAGGTCTCCTTATCTTCATAGAGGACATTTTATGGGACCTCAGAGCCTACACCTCCTTCTGCAGTCAGGCAGGGGACTCAGAAGTATGTATTTGCTTCTCAGTGGAAAGTCCTGGGGGCACTGTCAGGAACCTGTATCTCCAGCAATCACAAGCATGTCTAGTAAAGATCATCCTCAGGGTTTGGCCTGTGACATGGGCAGGCAATGGCATGGGTTCTGGTATTCAATACAAGGTCTAGCTGAGATCAGGGCAACTCTACTTTGTAGCAGTGTTTGGTCAATTTTGCCCAACTCAGCTGCATTATTCTTGTTCCTTTCAGCTGCCTCTTTTAAACCAGTTCTGTTTGCAGTGGATTGGGACTGACTATCTGGGGGAGGAGGCCTTGGAAAGAGTATTTGCATTGCTCTCCTTACTAGTGTTCTCCTGTAAGTGACACTTCAATTCTTTTGGGGATTCAGCCTAGGCTGTGTGGGACCCTGTGATGGTTTCTTGCCTGGTACCTAGAAATGACATTGGGGATCTGTCTGTCCTTATGAAGGACAGGATGCTGGCTGGTTGTGTTTTCCTACTGGGCACCTGGTCTTTTGACTCCATGTGGAGCACTTGACCAATTCCATTCCTTTTAGGGATAGCAATGAGAAATTGATGTGAGGTACCTTGTGTCTTTTGATGCATTAGGTTTTCTGATGCTTATTTCTGCCATCCTGTTTGTTATCCCAGAATGCCCTCTTCTGATGGGTGAGTTTTCTGTGCCTGGAACTTCTTGGGGTACTCTGATTCTGTGTTTGAAAACCTATGAATCCCCATATTTTCATGTTAGAATCCTGCCTCACATGGGATGCTTTTTGCTTTCATAATGATTAATTCTCTGAAACTTTGTTGAAGGGTTTATTTCTTCAATGAAATGAAAGAGCCTTCTGGAAAATTATTTGGCCACTATCCTGTTCATTGTTACATTGCTATGAAGAGACTTCATGGTCATGGCATCTCCTATAAGTGAAAGATTTTATTTGGGGCTTGCTTACAGTGTCTGAGGTTTTTTCTATTGTCATCATAGAGATGATGGCAGGAAGCAGGCTTCCATGATGCTGGAGAAGTAGCTGAGAGTTCCACATCTAAATGTTCAGGCAACACGATGGGAGTGACATTGGGCTTGCCTTAGCAATTGAAACCTCAAAGCTCAACCTCATTGATATACTTCCTTGAACATCTAGACCTACTTCAACAAGACTGACTCTCCTAATCCTTGTTTAGTAATGCCACTCCATTATGACTAATTATTCAACTATCTGATTCTATGGGTACCATTCTTATTCCAACCTCCACAGTGTCCAGCTGGACAATATGGGGAGCAAGATAGGAGCTGGTAGCCATGGAAAAGCTGTACATGATGTAAATTTAATACTCATGTTTGAGAGTATTAAGATAGCAATGTTTAATCAATAGAGAATACTGATGTTATTAGCATTAATCTTACAGTACGGTCCTAGACTAGTCTTCCCTGAATTCCTCATTGTAGTGTAAATGGCAGTATTGCTTCAGCAATTCTCATGTTACCTTCAAGTAACAGAGCAGTAATTTGGAAGGGAAGTCCTACAGATTTTCCCATTATTCATGGTCTTAAGAACTCAAGATGGGTCTGCATGAGCATGGTGTATATATGACACACTTGATGCAGGTGGATGAATGACACTTGGGCTGATGGGTTTTTATTGGACCAAAGGAAATGTGAAAATTCCTGGGTACTTGGCTGAAGAACACCAATGCATAGGACAATATTATGGCAGAAATTTCAAAATGTCATGTATATTATAACAACTAGTAGAGTTATGAACATTGAGGTTATTGAATGGATCTACTAGAGGTCACTGATAATGACAGGGAAGAGGACAGGTGATGTTTCTTCTGAGTGCCTCTCAGTGACATACTTCAGAGTCCAGAGTCCACACTGAGGTGAGGCTACTTGCATGGAGATGTAAGTCCAGTCATGAGAGAAGTGTTTGGTGTTGCCACCATTTGGAAGTGAACCTGACAGGTTACAGTCATCTCCCTAATTTATTCTAGAGAGAAACATACTGGTCCACTGGGATTCTTTTCACTTCTGAAGGGTCCATCATGTAGTAATTAGGATGTTTCTGGGCAGTCTGAGCAGGGAGGTATCATCTTCTTACCAGGTGGTGTCTCACTCCCCCTCATTGTCCTCTGAAGTGGAAGAGACCTGAAGGTCCTCATAGAGGACAGTCCATGGGACCCAGGAGTATGTACCCCTTTTTCAGTCAGGCAGGAGTCTGAGGAGGAGATGTCTGCTTCTTACTGGCAAGATCCGTGTCCACTGTCACGAATCTGGAAGTCCACCAATCACCATGGAGTCTGGTGAAGACCATCTTCAGGGTTTGGCCTGTGACATGGGCAGCCAATGGATACTGGAACTCAATGTAAACTCTGGCTGAATGCGGAGCAGCTGTACTTTGAAGCAGCAGTGTTTGTTCAGTGCTTCTGGGCACCTGGGCTGCCAAGTTCTTGATCCTTTCAGATGCCTCTTTCTGACCAAGCCTTTCTGCAATGGCCTGGGATTGACTCTCTGGGGAGGATACCTTGGAAACAATCTTTACATTGCACTCCTCTGGTGTTTTCCAGGAAATGGCCCTTAGTTTCTTCAGGAGATTCTGGCTCGGGTATGGTAGGCCCTGTCATGGTTTCTTGCCTCAGGCCCGGAAGCTGACATTGGGAATTGTCTGTCTTTGTGGAGGACAGGATGCTGGCTGGGTTGTGTTTTCCTACTGGGCACCCGGTCTTTTGACTCCATGTGGAGCACTTGACCAATTCCATTCCTTTTCGGGACAGCAATGAGAAACTGATGTGAGGTACCTTGTGTCTTTTGATGCATTAGGTTTTCTGATGCTTGTTTCTGAAATCTTTCCTGTTAACTCAGGGCTCCCTGTTCTGGCAGGAGAATCTTCTGTGCTTGTGGCTTCTTGGGGTTCTCTGAGTTCTCTGTGTTTGAAACCCTCTGCATCCCCAAATCTTCATGTTGGAATCCTGCCTCACGTGGGACACTTTTCGCTTAAATAATAATTAATTCTCTGAAACTCTGTTCAAGGGTTTATTTCTTCTTTCCAAGGGTGAAATGAAAGAGCCTTCTGGAAAATTATTTGGTCACTTTCCTGTTCATTGTTATGTTTCTGTGAAGAGACTTCATGGCTATGGCAACTCCTGTAAGAGAAAGCTTCTATTTGTAGCTTGCTCACAGGTTCTGAGGTTTTATCTATTCTCTGCATAGTGAGGAGAACAGGAAGCAGGCATACATGATGCTGGAGAAGTAGCTGAGAGTTCCACATCTATTGTTCAGAGAGCAGGATGAGAGTGATATTGGGCTTGACTTACCAATTGAAACCTCAAAGCCCAACATCATTGACATACTTCTTTGAACATCTAGACCTACTTCAAGACTCTCCTAATCTTTGTTTAGTACTGCCACTCCATTATGACTAATCATTCAAATATCTCTTTTTATGGGTACTATTCTTATTCAAACCTCCAGTTTTCAACTGGACAATATGGGGTGCAAGATAGGAGCTGGAAGACATGGAAAAGCTGTCCATGATGTAAATTTAATACTCATGTTAAAAGTTATTAGTATAATAATGTTTAGATAAAAGAATCCTGTATTATCAGTGATTATCCTAAAGTGGGATCTGATATCCTAGACTAGGCTTGCCTGAAATCCAATTTCTACTGTAAAATGGCAGTATTCCTTTAGCAACCCTCATGACTCAGACTCCAAAGAGATAACATTAATATTTAAATAACATTAACATTCAGATGGACCACACCTGGCTAATACTGCATTTGTGATTGTTTCTGAGACAAGATATCTGGGGGCAGTTACTGACCTTGAGGGGGTTGTCTAGTTAGGGTGGGTTGAACTCCTGACCACCTGCCTGCTTTGGTTCCTGAATCAGCAGAAAACAAATAGTTTTAACCAATAAAATTGAATTGCTTGACATATGAATAATACCTGGCCTGGCAATGGCCATCACACCATGATTGTTCATGTGTTTCCCCCTCCCAACCATGTTCAAACCAGGACTTGTGACTTGATATTGCATCATTGTGGGAGTGTGTCACTGTAAAAATGGTTAATACTATCAATTTATGTTCAATATAATTTTAAATAAAATGCTATTACTGTCTCTACAATTTTATCAGTGATCCTCACATTCATTCTGAAATACTCCTATGCTTCTAACCACTCATCAGGAGAAAAACCTGAAGACTTTCCCCTGATAGCTAGCTGTCTCCCCTGTGGTCTCTGCATTGGTTTCTCTGAGTTGTAGAATCTGGACCCACACATGAAGCAGGAGACTGCTTCCAGGAGCCTGGCTGAATGGACACTTAAAATCTATTGCTTCACCGCTCTTTTCCAAATACCAGTTAAGGTCATGAGATCCATGATGTCATCCAATTAGTAAACTTCTGTTTGCATTTAGATCTTCATCAATGTCAAAATAATCTGCAACCCACAGTCTGTTCCTTTAGTATATATCAGTAAGGGAGGGGGTAGTTTGACCAACTGTACCAGCACATTAATGAAGGAGCTACATCCTCATAGAAATGTCTAATTAGATTTAATGGCTTTTATATAATGCCATCACTCATGCCTGAATTACTGAGGTGATATTCAGCAAGCTAGCCCCACCAAGTTGACACAATCGCCCTGGATTTCATCTCCTCCTGCAGTGTTGAAGCCCAGTTCCTCCTCCTCCCTTTCTAAGCACAGTAAAGACCATTCACACCACAATATTGTTTCCTTCCCCCCATTATGTTCTCTTGCTCTTTGCTGGATCAATCCACTTCTTTAGCTGTTTACCCACTCTGTTCATACTGATGCTGCTTTTTGTGTGTCTGCCTATGGGCAGCTCCTTCATTTATGTTCTGGGTACAGTTGATCAGACACTAGATCAGGGCATTCTGGGCAGATGTGCATCCCCAGTCCTTTCTCCCTTACAGACAGGATGTGTGCATGGCATTCAAGGTGAACATCAGAAACCCATGGAAGTCTTCCTGTTTGTGTTGTGGAAGGCAGTACTCAACTTTTCTGAGGGCTCGATGACATCCCTGGAGTGGAGAAAACTCTGGGTCACATGAGCTTCCATAGCACACATCATGCAACCTCCAAGGTGAGAGTAGCTCAGAATCCTCTGGGGAACAGCACTTAGTTTGCAGTACATGTTGTGTGTGTCAGACACTGCAGGGCTGTGTTCAGGTAGCAGTTATTACCCATGTCTGGAGCCTAGCTCCCATGCCGTGGATCCTCTCTCAAGTCAGACTGTTTATTCCACTGGCAGTCATGTCTGAGGCACCTGAGCTTTATCCTGATGCTGGTTGGTCAGGAGATGACAGGACAGGATCTGTGGCAGGGCAAGAACACAATTAGACTTCAGGGCCAACAGCCTGGCCTGAGAACATGTAAGCTGTAATTGACTTACTGTGAGACTCACCTACTGAGAATGGTTTAGCAGGCTCCATGTCCCCAGTGGTCCCTTCCAAATATGGTCCTTGACTCCTTTATTGGGACAGAAAGATCCTCTTCTACAAATGACCATTTCTTCCCTCCACCAGGCTGGATGTCTCAGCTGGTCTTCATTAGATGCTTGTTTCTCAGAGGATTGGGTTCTAATGGTAGTGAAGAAATGGACTTGCTAGCAGTTCAGAGTGTGAAACAAGCCTTGTAGAATTGAGTGAAGGAGGAAGAGCTGTGTAGTGAAAATGACTACCACTGTGGCCATTGTCAGGAGACTATGACAGTGTTCAAGACCCAGACTGTGCAAACTGCCCCAGAGCTTCTCTTGCTGGTGTTGAATCACTTCTCAGAGTTCAGAGGTGACAAAGTAGACAGGGAAGTGAGCTACCCTGAGTCCCTTTAGCCATACATGTCTCAACACTATGGAGCACCATTGGTGTATGCCCTCTGTGCTGTGCTAGTCCATGATTTTATGACTTGTCACAGAAGACGTTACTTATGTTATCAAAGCTGGCAATGTCCACTGGTAGAAGACAGATGATTCTAGGGTCACAGGGTGTGATGGGACTCTGTCTATGATATGCCTCTCTATGTGCTTTATGTTTGGCTGACTGCTCTCAAAAAGGACAGTTTCTGTGCCACAGGAGGGAGAGTAAACAGGGTCCCTGGCACCAAACATCAGGTAGGGAAAACATGCCTGAGTAAGGTCAACAGAGTATCTTTGATAGATATGGAAGCTGCAGAGCCATGGGAACACAGGTGTAGAGCAGCCAAAGAAATCCCCTTAGAGCAGTGGAGAGTGCGTCAGGTCCACCACCACCCAAAGCCTCCATGGGACCCCAGGAAAACTGAACCCACTCTGTCAGCAAATGCAGTTGTGATTCACTAGTGCACACACAAAGGGGACTGGGGGAAGAACCATGCCAAAAAGGAGAGTTACCCCCATCAGCATTCTGCCAGGCTCCTGTCTATAAGGGGTTCGTGAAGCGTGGGCAGCTCTGCGATCATCTGGCTGGTTCCTTGGGCTCAATCCATATTGACATGAAGTTTTCTGACAGCCTTTCTTTTTTGAGTTTTTTGAGAGAGGATTTCTCTATTTAACTGTGGCTTTTTTGGAACTTATGCTGTAGACTAGGCTTGCCTCAAACGCACAGAAATCCTTCTGCCTCTGGTCCCTGAGTGCTGGGATTAAAGGCATGCACCACCAAATGGTTACAGCTTTCCTAAAGTGAAATATTCCCAGAATGTTCCAACTTCAAGCCCCTAATTTCCCATTTGGTTGAATATGCTTGAGAGTGGATACAGAGATAGGGGTCATTGTATGATGGACATAAGCAGGCCATGTATTCTTGTCTTATTAAGAAGTGATTTCATTGGTTATAGATCTTTTCTTTCTTTCTATTCAGCAAATCCAAGCCAATAGCTCCGGATGATTGACTCACACTCAGCCATGAGTCAGGAGAAACACATGCTGATTCAGGGCCCAAGAGCCATTCCAGCCCAAAGATCCCAGAGTAAGCCAAGAGGGCCCATGGCTCTGAAGGTTCCCCCACCGGAGGAGGAGAACCCTAGGGTAAGTGGAGTTTTATACGTGTCAGCAGCCACTGGGGCTAGGTGAGACATGACTTTGGGCTTTGGGACAGAATACTTGTGCTCTGGGATATCCACCAGAGAAGACTGTTCAGACCTGGCTTTAAGCCAGGAGAAAGGTATTATTAGCAGCCTGGCAGAGTATGTGCTGTGTGGTCCCTATCCCGGTGATCACTGAGCCTATCTCAGGATGAGCTTTGAAGCACAGACACCATATTCTGGCTTGACATACTTCACATAACAAGAACAGTAGGCCCCAAGCAGGAAACAAAATACAAGAGGCAAGTTTAGTGCATTTAGAGTCCATTCCACAACTATGGACTTGAATAGATTAGGTCTTACTTTTCCTTTTGGTACCTGGTAATGTCAATGTGGTGAGTTCTATGGCCTGATGGTACTATTGTCCTACAGTCAGTTGTACTGATATGTGGGGATCTCTGGGGATTCTGAACCTGTTGTCCCCTTGATCCATCATCTTAATCACATCATACCCAGGCACGGAGTTACTCCTCCTCCTCATGGACCTAAAGAGAGACTGGGAAATAGTGAACTCCTTTTAGCAGGATTGACCTTCGGCTGATAGAGGGCTCACTAATATCACTTGTGAAGCTTTCAAGTATGCTTGTCTCCTCCAGATTCAAAGAAACAACTGTTTGATATTTAAAGACATTCTGTAGTGCATGTTCTCTCTCTGGAGAGAGAAGATTGAAAGGCATTTGGACCTTGACGAGGCCTGAGGGTGGAGAGGTCCCCAGATCCCTTTGTGACTCTGTGATATCTCCTTTGTCACTCACAGGTGAAATGCAGAGACTGTGGGGCCTTTGGTCATATTTTGAGGAGCAGGAGGTGTCTCAAGTGTGACTCTGGGCTCCTAGTGCCACAGCCTCTGGAAGCCAGGGAGGAGAAAGAGAACCAGGATCCTCACAGGCCCTAGGGTCTCCAGATACCACGGACCATAACCCAGGCTCACAGAGACAAGAAACCTAGTGAAGTCACTGCACAGAGGTGTCGGGCCAGGGCCAGGGGAGGAGCTGGTTAGAGGGATGTCTTCAGGTGCCCCAAGGCTCATCTGGTTACCATATCTCATCTCTCAGTCCCCAAACACTAACTGAGTCAGAGATGTAGACGGTAGTCGGCCCATTTGAGATACAAGTTGATGTGTTTCTACACCATTGATTGTCCTATAGGTGTGATGAGCAACAGAGGAAGGCTCCTTTTAGAAATTTCCCATGGATACTCCGAGGGACCAGCTCATTGGCTGTGAGAAAATGCCATCACACTGTCCTTGAGATTCTGTTTCTGTGTGCCCTGCACCCTTGTCCCTATTTCTGCCCCTTTGCTCCCCTCATATCCCCTGTGCCTGTCAGACTTTATAACTGTCTCGGTTTCTTCAAAGGTTCATTTGGTCAATCTGAGATTTCAGACTGCTTTGGGTGTTGATGGTGATCCTCCACTGTGTGGTTCTGCTTATGGTAGACCAGCTGTCCTGGAGGATGAGGAGGCTCCTCTTCACTTGTCCTTGGATCTTGGTATCCAAGTTCTCCTTCCTTCTGAGATCAAAATGTATACATGTCCTGCCCTGTTAGGTTTCTGTTAGTGACCTTCCTCTCTGTCCACAGAGTTTGCTGCTGCCCCAAATGATTTTGTCTGGTGCCTCTAAAATCTTGACTTCATGGGTGAGAACTTGAATGTGGCAGAAATACATCCATTTCTGTTATGCCACTCTGTTGGCTACATAGCTGACCTCAGACACTCTTTTGAGAGTCATATTGAAGACATGACACATAATGTGTTTTTCCCTAATTCTTATACCAGGTGAGATGATTAGATTTTACTGACATGGTGAGACACATGGTAATCTGAAGCTGACTGTTTCCAGGTGGCCACAGAAGGATCATACCTTTGCTCCTATCTGTTTCTTTCTATCCACACATCCTATTTGTTTTCTATACGTCTTGACAGAAAACACATACACATGTGCAGACACATTAGAGTCATCAGAGTGAGGGTGACCCAAACTTTTCAGGGAGGCTATAACCATTCACTTCTCCATGCCCAGCATACCCATCCTGCAGATTTTCCAAAGCTAATGTGGTGTGGGAGCCCGTTCTCGGGTTCCTCGTGGCTTTACCCAGCAGGTCTGCATAGAGGATGATTAGGACCACGGGCCTGAGTGCAGGTGTCTGAGATGGTCTGCACTTGGCTGTGCTGGGGGAGGAGGTCTTTTGCTCCACCCCTTGGCGTCTCTATAAAAACCCTGGGGCAGAGACAGTCGGGGCCCGTTGGAATAGGTTCCAGGCCCTCTCAAGGCTATCCTTTATTTTCTATCTGTTTATCTCCGCGATATTCTCCACAATAAATCCTTCTGTCTAATATTTCCTGCTGCTTGCACTCAAGAAAACTCTGGGGAACTGTGGGGGTGGTTGGGTAAACGCCCCACAGAATGGTGCCCGAACAGGGACCAAAGAAAAAAGAAAAAAAAGGGACTAAAAAAAGGGACAAAAAAAGGGGGGACTAAAGACAAATGAACAGGGACTAAAGACAAAGTAATAGGGACTAAAGATAAAGGAAAATAATAGTTTTATTACAGAGTTTTTGGTGAAAGTGCTGAGTCAGACCTGCCAGTGGATAAGGCATGCCGGTGTTATGGAAAATATATATTTTTTATATATATTGAGAGGCAGGGGTTTTATGCTCGAGAGAAAAGGAAAGCGGACTGGAAGGATGTCCGATGCTGCAGCGAAATTCTCTTCTGTCAAAATTTTCTATCTTCTATCCCTTTCTCAATTTCTATCTGTGAAAAATAAGTATAGGGCATAGGGTAGTAATATAGTGTAGGAAAAACTTAGAAGTGTAAGATTGTGTAGGAAAAAATAAGTAAGGCAACTAGACAGAAAAACTCTACAATTTTCTAACTTTGGGGGCTATGAATGCAAACTGGGAAAAAATCTTTCTTTGGGCTTTTTGGGTAGTAAAAAAGCTCTTCTTTGAGCTTATGGGGAAGAAAAAGTTTCCTATGGAAGCTTTTGACCTGGGGACAGCTGAAATGCTAAGTCCAAGCGGCAGGAGAAAGTGATTTCTCCCTGAGGCAAAAATGGGGGTGTAAAAAGCCAAAGTTTAAAGTTGGGAAGTTTTGGGAAAAGTAGGCCTTTCTCCTGGGGAAAAAATCTTTCTCTTAAACTATAAAGATTTTCTTGGAAAATTTGGGGGAAAAATCTCTCTAAAAAGCCTTAATTTTAAACTAAATGCTCTCAAACTTAAAAACTAAAGCCTTTAACTTTCTCTCAAAAGGGCAAAAGTTAGAATCACCTGAAGATATTAGTATGGGGACCACCTGTGATTAGCTCAAAGGGAAAACAACCAACCTCTTAAGACAGCAAAACCTAAGTTCTCTTTCAAGCTTTAAAAATCCTCCCTGCAATGCAGGAGGCAGGGACAAGTTCCTAAAAAACCTCTTCTAAGCTGTCTCTTCAAGCTAGTAAAAGGCAGTGGGTCAGAGTACCCTGAGGGAAAAGCTTGGGAGAGTGTGGGTAAAGAGCTACAGAGAGCTTAAAAGGCCTGGAAACTTTACCTGAGAAAAGCAAAAAAGCCAAGCTTTTCAGTTATAGCCGAGCTGAGGCATCAAGGGTTTTGTTTGAGTGAGCGTTTCAGAAAGAAAAGGTGCTCCTAATCGTCCTAATGCAAAGATCCCCTGAAGCATTGTATCCTAGCTTCTGACCAAAAACCCAGAGGCGACTGGCCAGCGTCTCTGAGTTGGAGTGCATTTCGGAGATACTAGGGTTACTGCGGTTGTAAACTTCCTGGAGCACAGAGCTGAGGCAGGAAGGTGCAGGACCCAGGGGAAGATTGCTAATGAACAAACAAAACTAAAGCAGGTGGGAACAGCACAGTTGCCCACTTTCCTACAAGTCCCGGGTTGATAGGTCCACAGCTGCAAAAAGAAATGAGAAAAAGCTTTCCTATCAGAGAAAGGACCTTTCTGGGAAAACAGTAAAGCTGAACTGTGTCTGAAGCAGTTGTGCTGCAGAGTCAGAATGCTGTCTGGGGAAAGAGCCCAGCCAGGGCAGAACAGAACTATCCAGGAGTAAAGCTTTCTTTTCTGTCAGAGAAAGCACCTCTTTGAGAAAAGCTTTGTTTCAACTGACTCCCGTGAGATGGAGTGTGGCCCTAAGGGGTGATTGCCTCTGGCATAAGCTCTGTCCTTGAGCACCCAGACAAACAAATGCAACCCACTGGGGGACTGGGCCAGGTGAAGGCCTGATGAGGCAAAAAAACCTGTCCTAATGGGAGTTTAGAAATGGCAAAAACCTCCTTTGTTAGATTTTCAGTCTGCACGCAAACCACACAGACCCTGAAAACGGACAAAAAGCCCCTACCTTCAGTAGCAGGGAAAGCCGCCACTGTAGTGTCGGAAACTGTTTCTGGGGTAGAGGTGATAAACTGAGACCAAACTGGGAACTGTCTGGGAAAAAGACTCCGAAGAAACAGAAGGGACAGATACCTTCCCAGAAAATACATGACCTGTGAAAAGCTTCTAGAATTTGAGGCAGATTCGGGGGGAGAAAAAAAGCCCCTACCTCCAAAAGCAGCTAGGAGGGGAACAGAGGCGCAGACAGATACCTGAAGCTCTGCATCTGGGGAAGGGAGGAACAAGCAAAATGAGGTAGATCAGTGGGAGAAAATCTCTCTGAAAGAGCTATGGAAAAGCTGTTGTACATGATCTTGTTTTTCACTGACTGGCTAAGACAAACACAAGCCCCTAGGAAAGTTGCTATCAGAAATGCCAGCCTCAATGCCGGCTAACGAGGCAGGTGTGGTTCTGATTTGGGGCCAGTGTCTGATGAAGGAGAAACACCTGTTAAAGCCAGTTGAGGCGAGAATAGAAATCTCCCAACGTGCCATAGCTGAAAATGTAAAATGCTTGTTCAAATCTCCCATTGCAAAAGCGAAGAATTTTATTCAAACCTCCCGGGCAAGAATTTGTAAGCGAGTCTGGTAAAAAAAAGAACTTAGAAGTTGATTCTCAAACCCAAAAAGAACTATGGGAAATGAAGTCCAAAAGCTAGCTTGCAATAAGGGACTGATATAAGGGACTGATATTACTATGGACTGATATAAGGGAAATGCATTCTGGGAAAGGTAGTTTTTCCGTTAAAGATGGCGACATTGCCCTGAAACACTTTTGTCAGCTCGAAAATATGTTCATGGTAAACTTAAAATACAGCTTTTAAAAGAATAAGGAGGAAAATCATCTAAGAGTTTAAGTGTCAGTTCCAATGAAAAATTGAAATGCTTTTTCTCAAAGTAAGCTAATGAAGGTGCTTCGCGGTTTGGGGCTCCTTGGTAAAATACCTTATTTACCCTAATAGCTGTGCAAATTTTTACGGTAGTTGGATGACAAAAAGCTACCTTTAAGAGCAAACAAGCCACTTTAAAATCCTTAAAACAAGGGAAAGCAGTTTATACACTGAACGTTGTCTTAGATATGAAAAAACTTACGTGAAATTAAAAATTATTTACCTCTTGAACAAACAGCCTGCAATGAGTGATATCTTTGCAAATCTAATTAAGGGGATAAGAAACAGGCATTCAAAAAGAAATGACTGCTTTATAGATGGGAAACAAACTTCAGAAAAATCTAGCTGTCTTACAAAAGAGTTGCATCACCTGAAAGTTCCTTACAAAAAATCAATGCTAAATATTACAGCTGCTAATAATATCAGGAGTTAAAGCTAATGAAGTGAAAATACTAAATCCTGAAAATGCTTTTCCTCAAAGTAAGCTAATGAAGGATATGTTTCATGAAACATCTATGTTCTTGACTCCTTTGAATAGTAACAGTTTTGGTCAAAATATTGGAACTAACAATCACCAAGTCAAAATGTTTCAACAAACTGAAGACGCTATTCCACAAAAGAAAGCTGCCATGCTTTGTGGGCCATATTAGAGCTCACTCCAATCTTCCTGATCCTTTAGCTGAGGGTAATGCGAAATAGAAAGATCTCTGCTCGGGATTATGGAAGGGTCCCGATCCTGTGTTAATATGGGTTTGAGGACATGCTTGTGTTTTTTCACAAGAGGAGAATGAAGCTCAGTGTTTACCGGAGCATCTGGTAAGGAGCGTGGTAAGGAAGGGTCAGCTCCAATGACGTTCCTATAAAGGAACCAGAATGAAAGTGGCTCGATCAGTGTTTCTGAGGTTTTGTCACTGGTTGATGCAGGCAGTGAGGAAACAGAGTTCAGAGCTGTGCCGCTTTTGGCTTTACTAGCTCCTTTGGAAAAATACTTTATATCACCTAATAGCTGTGTGGTATTTGGCAAAGACCTTACAGCAGCTAAATACGGTAATTTCACCCTCAGTGTGAAGTGAAGTTTTTCCTTAGAACAAACCAAGAGTACTGCTGTAATAGAAACATTTGTCTGAATTGAAGTACTTAGGGGAGCTATTGTGAATTTGGGTGAAGGGACAGCCTCTAGTTAAAAACCGTCTACCCCTGACAGTGCATCTTTGCCAGTTCAGAAAGGCTGAGAGAACTCGGCAACTTTGGAGTGTTGCTTCCTCCTGGGAAGGTTACAGTCCCCTAGCAACAAGTATCACAACTCTATAATGACAACACTCACTAAATCCCAGTGTTTTATAGCAAAGCTAACTATAAACTCTAAACTTTAGAAATAATGTATGTACTTCCTGTCTAGTTAAGAGAATCTTTCTAATAAAGATAGTGATAATAATTAAGAGTAAGAAATAGAAAAAGATGAAAATAAGATATGTGAGTTTGTAGAAATTCTCTTGTTAGATCTGTGTTAAGAAATCTTTAGGTGTTTGCTAAGTTAAATATATGCTAATGGTAGCCCTAAATAAGTTTGTAAAATAGATCTATAGAGTTCCTTTAAGAATATAAGCTTGCAAGAAATATCTAAGGTAGTCTTAAGACATGTAGTAATAAGCTTGTAAGAAGTAAAGATGCTAGTTGTAAATGTAAGTTTAAATAAGAAATAAGATGGAATGAACATAAGAAATAAGAAATATATTTGCTAAAGTAGTTCTATAGTTTCCTTAAGGAGTATAAATAAGTAGATGTTAATATGTTATATGTGAGTTTGTAAAATGTAGATGTTGAATGTGAATGCTTTGCAAGGCAAAAGGTTATATGTGAGTTTGTAAAGTGTAAATGTTAAGTGTGAGTCTATTCTTAGTGTATATGATGAAAGAACCTGAGACATACAGAAGTTAGTGTCCTAGCAGACTGCAAAGCAGGCAGTCTGAGCGGTTTTTCAAAAGCTCCAGAAGCCACTAAGAAGCTAAGAATGGCGGACGCCAGAACTAGCACAAGGCATCCGCAGCTGAGATTCATGGAAAATCAACGCAACACAGAAAAACCTGAGCTAACATAAAAAACGGTGCGGTTTAGAATACTACTGTACCTAAAATGGTCTCTGGCTTGAGGAAAAAAGTTGCAGAGACGCTTGTTTGAACTAAAATTATTAACTGCAAAAAGTTTTGGTTGTAAAACATCTCTTCATATTTGGAAGTGAAGCCTGATACCAGAATTTATTTCTTGTTTTAACTTTTTGAACTTAAAATGAGATAAAACTACAAAAAGATTTTGGTTATGGATTTCTTCATATTTGGAAGGCTCGTACCAGAATTTATCATTTGAATTTTAAGACTCAAGAAATGAAATAAACCATAGAGATTTCATTGCAATGGGACAATTTTGAGTTTATTCATAGTAATGACCTAGGCACTGTTTGCTGGAATTGGGTTAAAAATGGAACTGTTTAAATGAAGAAATTTATTATTTCTACCTAGAATCAAGATGCAGTTTTGTGTATGAATATATGCTTTATTAATTGGTGATTCATGAATTGTTTTGTGGAACTGTTTATGTAAAAATGGAATTAATTATGGAACTGGCTTTGTGTTACAAATGAAACTGTTTAAACAGAAGTTTGGGTTTTATAACTGGCTTGAGATTTTGCTTAAAAAATTATAAAAGGGAGAGTTAATATTCCTTAGTCTGCCGGGCGGTGGTGGCGCACGCCTTTAATCCCAGCACTCGGGAGGCAGAGGCAGGCGGATCTCTATGAGTTCAAGGCCAGCCTGTTCTACAGAGCGAGATCTAGGAAAGGCGCAAAGCTACACAGAGAAACCCTGTCTTGAAAAAAACCAAAAAAAAAAAATATTCCTTAGTCTAATTTCAAAAGTTGTTTGAGTGGATTAATGTCATGTTTTTGTTAGTAAGAAATGCAAATGGGGTATACTAAGAGACTACTTTTAAAGTGTAAAGAGTTTTATTAAGAAACTGCTTTTGGATGTTTTGCTAAGTTTTCAAAGTGTTAATGGTTAGATTGAGAAGATTGCTTTTCAATATGGGTTTGTAGGAATTATATGAGTTTGGGTTCTTCTAACTAGGTTTGAGATTTTGTTTAAAAAATTATAAAGAAAAGGAGGAGTTATGAGATTGAATTATGTTTGCAGAAATTATATTTACCCTATTGATATTAATGCACCCTGGTTTTGTGGAGTTAAGGAAATATTTAAGTTTGATGTGAATACATTGAAGTTTTTCCTATGTTCTGTTAGCAAGAAAATTCAAATGATTGAGTTAAAGTTGTAAGACAGAGAAAATTGTTAACTATATTTAGCACCATATATGCTAATTCAAATGGTTCTGTTAAGAGTTTGCTTTGAGTTGTAAGATTGAGAGAATTGTGACTATGTATAGCAACATTTATGTTAACCTGTTAATGGTAATGATGAAGCTAAGGGATTCTTTAAGTTTGTAGTCGCCTTAAGAGCTTTTGGTTTAGAAAGGGCTTGAGGCAGCTAAGACTGCTGTAGTCACCTTGGACCTAATTCAAAAGAGAAATGCCATCTTTATCATCCTCTACTCCCATTTTTGGAGGTGTAACAGCTATGGAGATTGCTGAAAGCCATTAATAGTTCTTTTTTATATATTAAGAAAGGGGGACCTGTGGGAGCCTGTTCTCAGGTTCCTCGTGGCTTTACACAGCAGGTCTGCATAGAGGATGATTAGGACCACGGGCCTGAGTGCAGGTGTCTGAGATGGTCTGCACTTGGCTGTGCTGGGGGAGGAGGTCTTTTGCTCCACCCCTTGGCGTCTCTATAAAAACCCTGGGGCAGAGACAGTCGGGGCCCGTTGGAATAGGTTCCAGGCCCTCTCGAGGCTATCCTTTATTTTCTATCTGTTTATCTCCGCGATATTCTCCGCAATAAATCCTTCTATCTAATATTTCCTGCTGCTCGCACTCAAGAAAACTCTGGGGAACTGTGTGGGTGGTTGGGTAAACGCCCCACAATGTGGGCCATCATAGCCTGAGAGGTTTCACATCAGTGTGACCCAATATATAACATTTCTAGAGTGTTAATCCTATGAGCTCCTTGTGTTATTTTGAAAGCCTTCACTGTCCTTCCATGCTGACAAACTCATCTTGATCTCTCCCTGTGTTTGTCTTTTTCAGATCACCCAAAAATGTCAGTGTTCATTCCTGGGAACACAAGGAGTTTGGTGCCAGACCGAATTCAGAGTACTGTGCCATCTGCCAAAAAGTCTCTCAGGAGACAGATGTGCCCGGGGAATCCTCCCATGGGAAGAATTTCCAGCTCCTTCATCTTACCTTCCATGCAGAAGGAAGACAGGAACATAGCTGTCACTTGTGTCACCAAGTCAGTGTTCAGGCAGGATGGCAGAAAGGCAGATTCAGAAGACCCACCATATCAAAAGATACAGGGTACCTAGCTACAACGCCCCATTACTATCTCCAAAGAGAATGGAACTGGCCAAGTGTTCCACATGGAATCTGAAACATCTGGGGTCCAGTGAGAAAACACAGCCCAGCCTGCATCCTGCCTTCCACAAGGAGAGACAGATCCCAATGTCAGCACCTGCACACAAGGCAAGAAAACTTCCCATGGCCCCACCCAGGCTTGCCTCAATCCCCCAGAAGAAACCAAGAGTAAATTATACCAAATGCCTGCAAGAAAGAATCAATTCTACTAACACGCCAGAGGACTAGAATGAAAGGACTGTTTTCAAGGCTTCTTTCCTGCATAGGCAGTCCCATGCCATTGGAAGCAGACTCAGGGAAAGAAGCTGATGAATAGGGCAAGAACGTAGCAGCCCAGGTGCCTAGGACTGACCAACCACAGCTACATAGCAGAGCTGCTCTGTCTCGAGCAGACCTTGTATTGAGTCTCAGGAGCCAGCAGCTACCCATATTGTATGCCATCCCCTGATTGTGATCTTTACTAGACATGATGGTGATTGCTATGGCATGATGTTCAGGACAGTGTCTCCAGCACTTCCCACTGAGAATTAAATGCCTGCTTCTGAGAGCCCTGCCTTCCTGAGAAAAGGGGAGGGTGCAAGGTCTCAGTTCCCACTGAGTGTTCTGTATGATGCCCTTCAGATGTCCTCCTCTTCAGAGAATAGTTATGGGGAATAAGCCACCATCTGGAGAGACCAGCCCACCTGGCTGCTCAGACTGCCCATAAAACTTTCAGATTGCTACATGATAGACCTTTGGAGAGTGAAAAGAATGTGAGTAGATGAACTAGAAAGATGACTGTAACCTGTCAGGTTAACTTCTAAAGGGCAGCAACATTGAAAATTCCTCTCATCTCCATGCACGTACCCTCACCTCTGCGTGTGCACTCTAACTCTGGACCCTGAAGTGTGCCACAGAGAAACACTCCCAAGAAAGGTCACCTGGCCTTGAACTGCCATTACCAGTGACCTCTATTAGATCTTTCAAATGACCTCAATGTTCACAACTGTCTTCTAGTTGTCATACTGTATTACATTATTAATGTTCAGCAACCCAACTGTCCTGGGTATTATGGCTGTGCATGGCTGTTCTTGTGCTGAGGGCATGGGTTATTTCACATGACCTGTGATTCAATACCAGTACACAAACCCAAGTGGCATTGAACCTACGTCATCAGTGTGCCGGACAGACACTGTGCACACCCACAGCCACCTTGTGATCTTAATAACATAGAGAGATAGGACAATCCGTAGGCCTCCCCTTCCAAATTATTGCTGTGTTGCTGAATGCTTTGGCCAGAAATCCAGGTACACACCTACCACAAGGTAGGAAACTCTGGGAACTCAAGCTCAGGCTTTCCTGGAGGATATTCACTTACACTTACCCTAGCTGAGCCCCTTTCTCCCAGAAACAAGAGAGTGTTCAAAATACAGAGTAGCAGCAGGCCTGGTGGTCTCTCTCTCTCTCTCTCTCTCTCTCTCTCTCTCTCTCTCTCTCTCACACACACACACACACACACACACACACACAGAGAGAGAGAGAGAGAGAGAGAGAGAGAGAGAGAGAGAGAGAGAGAGAAATATGACATGTTATCCCAGTGGTGATCAAAGGCCAGATGATTGCCTCTGTTTCAGGGCTTCATTATCTACTTACCAGGCTCCTATAAAAGCTTTCCTCCAAGTTTGACTATTTCTCTCTGATACCTCAACTTAACCTCATTGTAAATCTGAGTCGAGGACTTTGCAAACATTCTCACAAATCCTGTATCCAGCTTTCTGCAGTACACCCTTTCAGGTCAACACTCCTTGGAGTTTCCTGCCATTTGTGGTTTTAGCAAAGACATCAACTGTTGGCTGGATGCCCCCAGTCTCTGGTGTGCTTCCTTGTTAGTCTCTATGTGGCAGTATGTGTATTTGTGTAGCAATCATGGGAAAATCAAGGAACCTGAAGTTTCACAGCAGTGTCTTGTAGTCCTTCTTGGTGTTGGTTTCATTCTCCATTTTTTGTACTTTATGAGCTGGAGACAGTGTCTCACATGGACTGGAAGTTCAACATCTTCTCTAGACTGGTTGCTTAGCAAGCATCAGTGATTTGCCTTTTTCTACCCCATAGCATAGCTAGGTCTTTCAGATCCAGGTCTATATCTCTCTGTGTGTGTGGTGGGCTCCAACCTAACCTGAACCTAGGTCTCTCTGGGCCTCTCCTCTCCTCAGCCCTGATACTCTCTGTTCTTCCTGGGGTACTATGTATTCCTCATAGGACGTCTCTTGAGCTCATTTCCTCTATATCAGCTCTCCTTATCCAATGGGTTTCCTTTACAACAGGCTCCATTCTTTTCGTCATTGACAGTTAATCCTCTCCTGGCTTACTTGTTATGTTTTTAGTTTGATTGTCCCACCAGTCAGGTCTGTGTGCCTGTTGTCCCCATTCAGGGGACTCCCATGTTTGCAAAGGCTAGATATCTGGAGAGGACTTTGGACAAGCTTAGCCTGCTTCTAAATCTCCTGAAGGCCACTTCTCAAAAATCTCCCACAATAGACTGCTGGCAATGGTCGAGAGACAGCCCGAATTGACCTACTCTGGTGATAGGATGGCCAAACACCCTAATTGTTGTGCTAGAAACCCCATCCAATGACTGAGGGAACTGGATGCAGAGATCCACGACTAGGCCCCAGGTTGAGCTCTAGGAGTCCAATTGATGAGAAAGAGGAGGGTTTATATGAGCGAGAATTGTTGAGACCAAGGTTGGATAAATCACAGGGACAAATAGCCAAATGAATGGAAACACATGAACTATGAACCAATGGCTGAGGGGCCCCCAACTGGATTAGGCCCTCTGAATGGGTGAGACAGTTGATTGACTTGATCTGTTTGGGAGGCATCCAGGCAGTGGGACCGGGTCCTGTGCTCAGTGCATGAGTTGGCTGTTTGAAACCTGGGGCTTATGCAGGGATGCTTGGCTCAGCCTGGGAGGAGGGGACTGGACCTGCCTGGACTGAGTCTACCAGGTTGATCTCAATCCTTGGGGGAGTCTTTGCCCTGGAGGAGATGGGAATGGGAGATGGGTTGGGGGGAAGGGGAGGCTGGCAGGAGGGGGAGGGAACAAGGGAATCTGTGGCTGATATGTAGAATTAAATTATATAATAAAATAAAATAATTTAAAAAAATCCCATGAGTTGAGACCAGTGCTCAGGCCACTATGTTAGTACCTTGGAGGCAAATAAATATGTAAAACAAATAGATGTGTTAGAATCTACCCAAGGTTCTAGGACCAGTTAAACCAGATTCTTTTTTTTTTTTTTTTTTTTTTTTTGTCTTATGGGGGAGGTGTTTGCAGCACCCTCTGCTGGAGCTCATGGAGTCTAAGCAAGGCAGACTCTAAATCACTACCCACCAGCTGTGGATACAGGATTTCCGCTCAGCCCACTAGGTGCTGGCACAACCTGCTTTTATACCTATTTCCTCTGAAAACTTTCAGTTTAGTTTGTGGTATAATGTGGTGATACTGTGTATCCCAATATATTGTGCACCTTAATAAACTTGTTGGGGTCAGAGAACAGAAAAGCCACTAGATAGATATAGAGGCCAGAAAATGGTGGCATACACACCTTTAATCCTAGCATTTCGGAGGCAGAGATCCATCTGGATCTCTGAGTTCAAAGCCACACTGGAAACAGCCATGCCTGATAACACATACCTTTAGTCCCTGGAAGTGATGGCAGGAAGCAGAAAGATATGAGGCATGAAAACCATGAACTAGGGTCTATTAAGCTTTTAGGCTTTTGAGCCACAGTCCAACTGAGATCCATTAGGATGAGGACACAGAGGCTTCCAGTTTGAAAAAGGAGATGAGCTGAGGAATTGGCGAGGTGAGGTTAGCTGTGGCTGGTTCTGTTTCTCTGATCTTTCAGCATTCACCCCAATACCTGGATCCAAGTTTGTTTTTATTAATAAACCTTTTAAGAATCGTGCTACAGTATACAGCATACTGTGGGGATTTTTTATTCATTGTTCTTGAGCTGCCATTCCTCACAACAAATTAATTCTGTTACTTGACACTCTATCAGTGTTGGTCATGAATGCAAATTGATATTGAATATTATTGAAATGCTTATTGAGAGTTACATTCACATCACCATCATAAATATAGATCCTAGGTCGGCACCCATAAGTTTTTAGTCAGGAGTCTTTATTTCCAGGGACTTAAAGGCAACCGATATCATTTTGGTAGTGAGGTCACTGGCAGAACAGAAAGCCTGGTCTTTGGACTCATTTGAACTCTCTGGGTGTGAGGCTGAAACAGAAAGGGTGAAGGTCAGCACCTGTGACTTAAGGTGTTCACCATAGGCCACTGGAAAACTCTGTGGTGTGACACTCAGGGGCCATGACAATGCAGTACACTACATCAGTATCACTGTGCCCTGAGGTCACACTTTCCACACCATTTCTAAGCTTGTCATTTACCTGGGAGATCACAAACTGTGCTCATTTTGATAAAAATATTCCCTCTCCATAGAGGAAGAACAAGGAACGTCATCGAGTGTCAACAATCTCTGAAATTAAAACTGATTACTAAACAAAACTAATTCCTGGTTACTGAAGCTCCAGGGCCACTCTGGACAGCTTGAAGGGAATTTCCATTTCAAGCCCAATAACATATATATATATATCAGTGCTCAGAACATCCTCAGGAAGTGCTTAAATTCGGTGAATTGGGAATGCCTTTCTTTGTGTGGCTGTGTTTGGGCAGCCATATCTTTAGAGGGCATAGGAGGAAGGTCAGAGCCTTGGCCTCCACCAAACACTCTGTGTGTGGATGGAAGGTGGCAACCTGCCAGACTAGCCCATACATAGACACCAAAGCACTCATACTGACCACCTTGCATCAAACTGGACCCCTTTGTCCATGTCTTTTGTTTTTTCGAGACAGGGTTTCTCTGTGTAGTTTGGTACTTGTCCTGGATCTTGGTCTGTGTACCAGGCTGGCCTTGAACTCACAGAGATCCACCTGGCCCTGCCTCCCAAGTGCTGGGATTAAAGGTGTGCTCTACCACCGCCTGGCTGTCCTTGTCTTCTGAATATTATAGGAGAAATGATGTTTATGACTGATAGGTAATAAAATGTCATTTGGATATAATGCGTTGTTGACCTAATGGTTTAGCATTGTGAACTATCTCAGTAAAATGCATTTCTATAATTAAAAAAACAGAACATTAGTTGTTTTTTAAGGTAGAGGAAAACTAATTCTTATCCTGTATATATCTTGAGTTCAAGGGCATTCTGGATCCAGGCAGATCCTGACTGAAGGTACAAATGTAAAGAGACTGGTGCTCCATGACAGAGGGCAGGGACTTAGGTGCAATGTGCATGGTCTAATGGTTGATTACTGATCCGGGCAGCTCCCCACTCATAGGCAGACACACAAAAAGTGACAATATCTAGGTGTTGATTCTTGGGTTTGTCCTTGTGGGATGGATGTTTTGTTCCTTAGTTTTCTTTTTTGTCTTCTGACCTAAATGATCAAGGGTTGTGTGACTGGCAAGTCTTCCAGTCCAGTAGGATGTCTCCCTGCTGAGGCTCATGGGGCCTTGGGTTCCTAGATCCATCCTGGCCTCCTGTAAAGCCCAAGTCTTCTTCCAAAGTTGTAGACCAGAATATGGAGCCCAGTGGAAGTGGTGCTGCTCTTCTGACTGGTATGGGCGGTAACTGAGCCTAGGCAGTCTTCTGGAGTTGTGGGGAAGGGCTTGCCAAGGGAAGGATTTAAGGTGGGTGGGCTAGGGTGGTGGAGTGGATCATGCAGCGACAGATATCAATGGTGGTGGTGGCTATAGTCCAGCTGGTAGGTGGGTCACTCACCTGTTTGCAGGCTGGTGGGGACTGCACCACAGCAGTGGAATCCCACCACAGTTGGCAGCAGGGCCCAGCAGCCTTGCTGGTCCTGAGATGGGAGGAGCACAGGATGTACTTTGGGGCTTACTGTCTACAGACTGGGGCAGCTTAGCTAGGAGGCCAGTCACTCACCTGTTCTGTCAAGCTGCTTGGTCTATACCTAGATCTGCGTAGTCTTCTTGAGTTGTGGAGACAAGATATTGAGGTGGGTAGGATTGGATGGCAGAGTGGGTGTTGGGGAAGAGAATCCAGTGGGTGGTAGAAGTCCAGGTGGCAGGTGATACCACCCTTGGACATATACCCCAAAGATGCTCAATCATACCACAAGGACACTTGCTCATCTGTGTTCATAGCAGCCTTATTTGTAATAGCCAAGACTTGGAAATAATCTAAATGCCCCTCAATCAAAGAATGGATTAAAAAAAATGTGATACATTTATACAATGGAGTATTACTCAGCTGTTAAAAAGATCCAGAAAGACAAACATGATATGTATTCAAAAGTGGACATGAACTGTAAAGTAAAGGATATCCATGCTATAATCCATAGCCTGAGAGAAGCTAGGTAACAAGGAGGGCCTGAGGAAGGGAGGCACAGATGTCCTTGGAAGGGAAAACAAATGAGATCTCCTTGGTAGACTGAGGGCAGGTGGGTATGGAAACATGAAGGATCAGGTTGGAAGGGGTGTATAGAGGGGGAGAGTATTGAAAGAGATGCCTAGAAGGGGAGAGCATTTTGGGGTCAGGTAGAAGCCCGATGAAATGTTTCACTTTAAGAACAGATTAAAGGGAAATTTCCATTTCAAGTCGAATAACAGATATATATCGGTGCTCAGAACATCCTCAGGAAGTGCTTAAACTTGATATGGGAAACTCCCCTTAATCTACAAGGATGACCCCAGGTAAAATGCTTAGAAATAGTAGATATCTGAACTGGCCATCTCCTGTAATCAGATTGATAACTACCAAGCTGTCATCAGAGAACCTTCAGCCAGGAACTGAAGGAAACAGATGCAGAGACCCAGCATCAAGCACTGGACTGAGCTTGGGGAATCATGTTGAAGAAAGTGGAGGAAGCATTATACTAGCCAAGGGGTCAATGTGATCATAGGCGAATCCAAACAAATCTGGTCTACTAGGAGCTCACAGACTCTGGACTAATAGTAGGAAGTCTAATTGGGACTGACCTAGTCCTGCTACATATCTGTGAAAGTTGTGTAGCTTAGTCTACTTGTGGTATTCTGAGAAGTGGGAGAAGGGACTTTACTACCACTTTGGTTGGCATTTGGGAAATGATTCCCCATAGTAGGTTGCCATCAGCTGGGGAAACATAGTGAGAATCTAAGTGTCAGAGAGAGCAGCCCTGGGAGCAGAGTGTGGACACATGGAGAGAGGGACACAAACACACACATAGAAAAACACTCAAGAGAGAGAGAGAGAAGAGAGAGAGAGAGAGAGAGAGAGAGAGAGAGAGAGACAGAGACAGAGACAGAGAGAGACAGAGAGAGACAGAGGGAGACAGAGAGACAGAGACAGAGAGACAGAGAGAGACAGAGAGAGAGAGATATCAGGAATTGGACACTGAACACACTGTGGGAGCAACAACATAGGACTTGGAAGCCTTGAAGACAGGTGGAAAAAGATGTCCACTCAATATGCATGTTTACAAAGACTAGAGAATAAATAATGAAATGACTAGTGATTATCATTTGTTTGGCTCTCAAATCCAAGCCAGTGTTGCCTGGCATTCCCTTTGTGGTGCAGTCTGTCATAATCCTGTCAGAGTACTCCTGCCTCCTCCTCCAAAGAGGTAAGATGGATGTTTAGACAGAAAACACTAAGTAAATGCTTCCTTTGTGTATGTCTCTGGAGTGAGTTCTCTTGTGGCCGATACTGACCTGAAGCTTGGACTCTACTTGGGCTGGATGGAGCTGCTGAGCACAATGCCTTTGTCCCCAAGGTGTGGAAGATAGTTCTCCAGACAGAGAGCCTGGCCTCACCTCAGGGTTTGTAATATCCATCTCATTTGGCAGATTTAGACATAGCAAGTGCCTGTGCATGAAGATATCTCTGGCTCTCTAGTCCTTGCACACTTGGGAGTTAGCCAAATGGGGACAACAGGCAGGCAGACCCCACAGGGTCACCATGACACTAAACCATAACAAATCAGGTCAGGAGAAGATTCTTACTCTAGCAAGTGAAGAGAGGAATGGAGCATGAAGCAAAAGAGAGCTATTGGACAAGGAAAAAAGAATTTATCTAGAGGAAATTATCTCAGGTGGGTGCCCAAGAGGACAGAGAGCATGTGTAGCACCCTGGGGGAACTGAAGATATGATACCGGAGGGGAGAGTACAGCAGGGGATGCCCATACACAGTTACCTGAGCTGCTCTTGGTTGGGGGCAAAAATCTACACAAAGATATGGCTCACAGAGCCCAGTAGGCTCAAGGCAGGCAAAGCATTGAAGCCTGCTAGCCAGGAGGGAGATCTAAGCTGTTGAGCATCCAGTCAGTGTGAGACAGTGTCTCAAGAACATAAGTTCCAGATAAATACAAGCACTGAGATGCTACACTAGGTGTTGACATGAATAGACAGGAGCCAGGATGGAGAATCTGTAAGAGGGTTTCTAATGTCTTGGTATCCTAGGTGGATACTGAGTTGAAAGTGCAATGTAGGGGCAGGAAATGGTCTGACCTTGTAGGAAAAAATTGTATAGGAGCCCAGTAAGTAGGCATTGGCCCCCTGTCTTGACCAGTCATCTGGCCATTGTCTACCACTGGGATAACTTGTCATAGATTTCTGAATGTGTGTGTGTGTGTGTGTGTGTGTGTGTGTGTGTGTGTGTGTGTGTGTGTGAAGAGACCACCAGGCCTGCTGCTACTCCATATTTTGAACGGTTTCTTGTTACAGGAGAGAATGGCTAATCTAGGGTAAGTGTAAGTTCACAAGTTCCAGGAAGCCTGAGCTTGACTCTGCAGAGTTTACTACCTTACAGTAGGTTTCTATGTGAATTTCTAGTTTAAGCCTTCAGCTGCACAGCAATAGTTTGAAAGGGTGTGTACCTGGATATCTGGCTCAGACCTTCAGACACACAGCAATACTTTGGAGGACAAAGACTACAGATTGTCCTATTTCTCAACATTCTTAAGATCACAAGGTGGGTGTGGGTGTGCACAGTGTCTGTGTGTCACACTGATGAGGTAGGTCAAATGCCACTTGGCTGTATGGATGGTCATTGAAGCGCAAGTATTGTGAAAAAACCCATGTTCTCCCCACAAGATGAAAACTCTGCATAGGCATCATTTCTAGGACTATTTTATTTTTGAAACAGATAAGGTCCCACAATATGACAACTAGAACAATTTTGTCCATTGAGTTTATTGAAGAGACTCCAGAGTCCATGGTGAGGGGAGGCTACTGGCTTGGAGATGAAAGTCGAGCCATGAGAGGAGTGTTCGGTGTTGCTGACATTTGGAAGGAAGCCCCACAGTTTCCAGTCATCTCCCTAGTTCATTGTGGGGAAGAACATACTGGTCCACTGGGAATCTTTTCACTTGTGAAGGGTGGTTCCATCACGTAATTTTCTGGAAGTATCTGGGCAGGGATGTGGCATGTTCTTGGCAGGTGGTGGCTCACTCCCCATCACTGTCCTCTGAAGTCGAGGAGATATGAAGGTCCTCATAGAGGACAGTCCTTGGGTGCCAGGAGTGTGCTCCCTCCTCATCACTGTCCTCTGATGTGGAGGACACCTGAAGGTCCTCATAGAGGACACTATGTGGGAGCTGGGAGTGTGCTCCCTCCTCATCACTGTCCTCTGATGTGGAGGACACCTGAAGGTCCTCATAGAGGACACTGTGTGGGAGCTGGGAGTGTGCTCCATCCCCTTTCTCCTGGGAGGTAAGAGTCTCAGGAGGAGATGTCTTCTTCTCACTGGGAAGATCCGGCTCCACAGTCACAAACCTGGCTGTCCACCGATCTCCATGGAGTCTGGTGAGGGTCATCCTCAGGGGTTGGCCTGCTACATGAGCAGCACATGGCTCCTGGGTCTGGATGCAAGGTGTGGCTGAGATCGGGGCAGCTGTCTTGCTACGCAGCAGTGCTTGTGGAGTCCCAGTGCTGGGCACCTGGGCTGCAACTTTCCTCCTCCTTTCAGGGGCCTCTTTTCTTCCACGGCTTTTGGCAGTGTTCTGGGACTGACTCCCTGGGGAGGAGGCCTTGCAAACAGTCCTTGTCTTGCAGTCCTCTGGTGGTTTTGAGAAAGCCAGCCTTGGTTTCTTTGGGGGATTCAGCCCAGGCTCTGTGGGGCCCTGTGGAGGTTTCTTTCCTGGGGCCCAGGGGCTGATGTTTGGGATGGGTGTGTCCTTGTGGAGGGCGGGGTGCTGCCTCAGTTTCTTGTCTCTCTCAGTCTGGCTTATGGTCCCTGGGTTCTGGAGAGCCTGGGTCCTGTGAGGATCCTGGTTCTCTTTCTCCTCCCAGGCTTCCAGAGGCTGTGGCACTAGGAGCCCAGAGCCACACCTGATGGGGCACCGCCTGCTCCTTGATCTGTGGCCAAAGGCCCCACAGTCTCTGCATTTCACCTGTGAGTGACAAAGGAGATATGAGTGAGTCCCAAAAGGGATCCGGGGACCTCTCCACCCTCAGGCCCTGTCAAGGTCCAAATGCCCTTCAATGTCCTCTCTCCAGAGAGGACACACACTACAGAGTGGCTTTCAACACCAACTCTGGTTTCTTTGTCCCTGCAGTGGTCAAGCATCCTCGAGAGAGGCAGAGGTGATGATAGTGAGCCCGCTCTCAGCCAGAGGACCACTCCTGTGGAAGAGGAGCTCACCTACTTCCCAGTCTCTCTCTTTAGGTCCCTGGGCCTGCCTGTCTGCTATGGTCAGGATCACAGATCAACGGGAGAGATGGAAGAGGACCAGGGCTGGAGACCCCACATGACCGACAGACATCTGGATAACTGACTGCAGTTGGAAGTACGGATTCAGGCCATAGCACTCAGCCAATGGACGCCACAGGGTGCCCAAATAGAGACAAATCAAATATAAACGAAGAAAAACAAATTCATCCAAACAAACATGCAAATGAAATATAAACCGATATGAGATCAACCAATCAAGTATCAACCAAGACTTAATCCTTCCAAGTCCATAGTTCTGGGACAGCCCCTAAATGGACTACACTTGTCCTTGCTTAGGAACTACTGCTTTTTGTTCAATGAAGTATATCAAGCCAGAATATGGTGTC